>NC_090815.1:26056133-26356133 GCF_000390325.3 Nicotiana tomentosiformis | reverse complement strand
AAGATTTACATATAGTTCCTACTGTAGTATTGATTACTAGCCAGTTATATTGTGTCTTATACAATTTAGTTGTTAGCTACTACTCCCTCCATTCCAATTTATGTGAATATGTTCGACTGGCACGGAGTTTTAAGAAAAAATAAAGATTTTTGGAATTTATGATCCTAAACAAGTCAAAAAAGGGTTGTGTGGCTGTACGAGCTTCTCATTAAGGGTAGAATTGGAAGTTAAGCTAAATTATTTTCAAATTTAGAAATGAGTCATTTTTTTTGGAACGGATCAAATAAGAAATAGGTTGACATAAATTGGAACGGAGGAAGTATATTTTAGTGAAAATGCATATGAAACTAGCTCAAATATGAGCTGAAACTATAAACCTGAAAATTTTAAAGAAACGCTAACTGATATCATAAGCCAATGTCAACAGAGAACTAACCTGCACCAATATTTTCAGTCTCCGGACTTAGATGCGCATTTTCTAAAAGAATCTGTGATGACCGTGACTTAATCGAAGGTCCTCGATGAGAGTTTCTTGATTGTCATGTCTTTAGAAATGCTTGTGAATGTGGCTGAGATGTGTGCTCAAGCACTAGGCGTCAACGGTGGATTAGGCATAAAGGATGACGTCGCTGTAATAAATGCAGATTTAGTGGTTAAAGCAAGATAAGAGTACTGAGATATTGTGTTGCTGTAACATAACAGACTGCGAAGAACAAACTGATTTAAGAAATAAAGAGAGAAACTAACCTTTGAAAAAATATGTCAGAAACTAACCCAAAAAGGTGTTCGTCCAGAGAAAGTAATTCTGGCTTATGAACGGAAATCTGAGCTGAGAAAGAATACGCCTCCGTTTGGGCATCTTCAATTTTGGGTCTGGCTTAAAGTTATTTTGAGGGGAAAATCGGGTTCTTGAGTTTTTCCTTTTTCTGTTTTTTTTTCCAAGAGTTTTTTAATTTTTAAATTTCGTATACAATTTTTGGGATCTTTACACAATACACCAATATATATATATATTGTGATGACCGATAGGTCATTTGTAGTTTTAACCTTTATTTCTGTGTTCCCAAATCTTGACTAGCTCCGTTTAGCCTCCCTCGATTTGAGTGCGCACTCCGCGTCTTTTTCTGGAAGGTTTTTATGTGAAAATTTGACAAAAATGTGAAATTGTGCCTTAAAACTCATTTGGGTTGACTTCGGTCAATATTTTGATCAAACGGACCCGGATCAGTATTTTGACGTTGCTAGATGGTTCGTATCGTGATTTGAGACTTGGGCGTATGTCTGGAATCGAATTCGGAGGTCCCTAGCTCGAATTATCGCCATTTGTTGAAAACTAGAAGTTTAAAGGTTTAAAAAAATTCCAAGTTTGACCGTAGTTTGACTTTATTGCTACCAGGTCCGTATTGGAGTTCCGGAACTTGGTATAGGTTCAATACTGTATTCATGACTTGTCTGCAAATTTTGGTGTAAAACAGAGTTGATTTGACGTGATTCAGACGTTCGGTTGTTAAAATGAAAGTTCTTAAGCTTCTTTGAAACAAAATTCAGTATTTTAGTGTCCGATTCGTAGTTCTAGATGTTATTTAGGTATTTTGATCGCGCGCGCGAGCTCGTATGATATTTTTGGACTTGTGTACATGTTTGATTTGCAGCCCTGAGAGCTCGGGTGAGTTTCAGATAGGCTACAAATGATTTTGAACTTAGAAATTCAGGTTTCTTGACTTCTGCTGGTTTTTGGTGCATGCTTCTTTGTGATTGCGAAGATACTTCTACGATCGCAAAGAGTAGTTGGGATTGGGAGTGGATTTTACTCAATGCGAACGGGAGGCTTTGGTCGCGAACATGGAGCAGTGGGGGGAACTGCTCTTCGCGAACGCGACCACACTTTCGCGAACGTGTAGCACTAGAGAGGAAGAGGCTGGGAAATGGATTTACTCTATGCAAAAGCGAGCCCAGACTCGCGAACACCAAGGCAAGGTGGGCTAAGCCTACTCGAATGCGTAGAGTATTTCGCGATCGTGTAAGCTAATTTGGCAGTGCCCTTCGCGAACGAGTCAGGTGTCTCGCGATCGCGATAAACACTTGACGTCCAGAAATTTAAACTTCTAAAAAATGGGATTTCACCCATTTTCACCATCTTTTCATTAGAGCTCGGCCTATAGGCAATTTGGAAGAGAAAATTCATCATCCTTTCATAGGTTAGTATACTTTAACTTATTTTCTTCCATTTCTATCGTCACCCATTAATTTCTAGCCTTAATCTTTGTCCTTTCACGGTTGAAAATTTGGATTTGGGAAGAATTGGGATTTGGGGGGGTTTGCAAATTTCGGATTTAGACCTCAAATTGGGGTCAGATTTCGAAACTAATTACATAATCAGGCTCGCAGGTTAATGTGTAAATGGATTTTGGTCCGAATCTCGATTTTTGACCAAGCGGGTCCGGGGTTAACTTTTGTTGACTTTTTGGAAAAATTATAAAGATCTTAACTTTATGTATTGTAATTGAATTCCCTAGCCTTATTTGATGTTATTAAGTCGATTTTGGTTAGATTCGGTTAGTTCGGAGGCACATTTTAGAGGAAAGGCCCTAATAGAGCGTTAAATTAATTACGGGGCGAGGTAAGTATCGTGGTTAACCTTGACTTGAGGGATTAGGACTTGTTTGCCTATTTGCTATGTGTTTAATGTGTGGGTACAACGTATATGTGAGGTGAGGAGTACTTATGCATTGTTGTTGGGTTAAAGCATGCGGGTAGAACTTGTTTCTTTGTGATTCATTGCCTCTTTAATTATGACATCCATGCTTAGATTAGATTATTACTTATTTGATCTTTCCTTCCGTATTTATGGATTAGCTGTGATGGTTGAGTACTTTGGAAGTTGAGGTTTGGTATCTTGAAATCATTATTGACGTAAAGTACATCCTTTGCATTATTTATCTCCCGAATTTTTATATTCATTACTACATGGTAAGGGAGAGTGTTACGGGAGAGTGTCACAACACGAAGGGTGATGTCGTGATATTTTATTACTTCATTTATTGATTAATACATAGTGAAGAAGAGAGATAAAGCACGAAGAGTGATGCCGTGCAATCTATATCAAGCATTCATTGTTACATGGGCAAATCGAGAGTAAAAGCACGAAGGGTTATGTCGTGCCATTTCATTCTACTTATGTCATCATTTCATGGTAAGGTTGAGAGTAAAAGCATGAAGGGTTATGCCGTGCCATCTTTATTCCGTATGTTTATCCATCTTTATTGGTTGATGATTTATTTGAATGTCTTGATTTGTCATTCTTGTTGTAGTTGTCGTATCGTGTCCCCCTTTTCACATGTCTCCTCCCAGCTGTACATATTAAATCTCTATTTTGTTGTTGTTTGGTACATATATCTATGTTTGTACATGTTTAATTACGTGAGTGTCCTGTCATAGCCTCGTTACTACCTCGTCGAGGTTATGCTCGACACTTACAGAGTACATTAGGTCGGTTGTACTGATATTAAACTCTGCACTTCTTATGCAGATTTTGGTACTGGTCCCAACTGTACGTGAGGTGCACTAGTACGGATTATCACATTCAGAGACTTGAGGTAGATCTGCTGACATCCACAGACCTTGAAGTCCCCTTCCTCTTTCCTCTTTTACTGTTCATTTTATTCGAAACAATTGTATTTATTTCAGACTATATTTGTAGGACTTCTAGTAGCTCGTGCACTTGTGACGCCAGATTTAGGGCTATATTAGATATTTCAGTTGTTATAGTTATCCGCACTTTACTTCAAAATTTTATTTCAGTTATTTTGGTATTTTTTATTATTATAAATTAATTTGAACTATAAAAAAAATAGATAAACTATTTTAATGTTGGCTTTTCTAGCAAGTGAAATGTTAGGCGCCATCACGGTCCCGATGATGGGATTTTTGGGTCGTGACAAGTTGGTATTAGAGCAATAGGTTGCCTAGGTCTCACGAGTCACGAGCAAGCTTAGTAGAGTTTGGAGGATCGGTGCGAAAACGTCTGAACTTATTTTCCAGAGGCTATGGAGTTTAGGGAAAAATGTCACTTCTTTCTTACTCTGTCGTGCAATTTTTATTCTATAATTGATGATTGAACCCTTCTATTCTTGTTCTCTCGCAGATGGCGAGAACACACACCACATCTACCGCCGGACAGGATTCGGAGCCCCCTGTGGCAGCTATGAATAGGGGCAGAGGTTGAGGCTGAGGTTGTAGCAGAGTCGAGGCAGAAACAACGGCAGAGCTTAGCCTAGAGCTCGAGCATCAGCATCAGCAGTGGAGCCTCAGGTAGATTATGAGGAGATTTCAGCCCCGACTGTACCTGTTGGACCAGCTCAGGTCCTGGAGGGGTTCGTAGCCACTCTAGTGCTCCAGGACACTCTAGTCTGTTTGGTGGGCCTTATGGAGAGCATGGCCCGGACCGGAACTTTTCCGGTGGCACCAACCGTCTCTCGGGCTAGGGGAGGAGGACAAAGTCCCGCTACTCACACTCCGGAGCAGGTGTCTCCCCAGTTTCAAACTCCAGCAGCCCGCCAGTTGCGGTAGTTCGGCCAGTTCTTGCGACACAGGCCGGTGATAGGGTTGCTTTATCTTCTGAGGCTATGTTGAGGTTAGATAAGTTCACCAAGCTCTTTCTTGTCCATTTTAGTGGTGCATCTTCTGAGGACCCACAAGATTTTATGGACCGGTTCCACGAGGTGCTATGGAACATGGGTATAGTTGAGACTAATAGGGTCAATTTCGCTGCATTTCAGATGACTGGTTCCGCTCGGAGATGGTGGAGAGATTATATGTTGACTAGACCATCTCGGTAGACTGCACTTACCTTGGATAAATTCTCACATTTATTTCTATAGAAGTTCATCCCTGTCACACTGAGAGAGGTGTACCGCAGGTAGTTCGAGCGACTTCAGGAGGTTGTTATGACTGTCACCCAGTACGAGACTCGATTTGTGGACTTAGCTCGCCATGCCAATATCTTGCTACCTACTGAGAAGGAGCGAGTTAGGAGATTTATTGATGGGCTCAATTATACTATCAGGCTTCAGATGGCCAAGAAGACAAGGACTCATATTTCTTTTCAGACGACCGCTGATATTTCCAGACGTATCGAGTTGGTTCATGCTCAGGAGAGGGGCCCGATGTCAGATAAGAGGGAACATCATTCTGGTAGTTTTAGCGGTGCCTCATCTAGAGGCAGGGGTGCTTTTGGTAGAGGCCATCCTCTCAAGCCATTTCATTCAGCGCTTCAGGCGTCCCACACTGCTTCAGAGAGTCGTGGTCATTACGTGCCTCATTCTGGCCAGCCAGCCTACAGTGCACCACCAGCTCTTATCAGCACGCCTCTGATCCAGAGCTATCAGAGTGGTTATCCAGGTCTTCGGGGCTAGTTCCAGGGTTAGCATTCACAGCAGCCGAGGGCTTGTTATACTTTTGGTGATCCAAGGCATATTGCTAGATTTTGCCCCAGGTCACATGGCGGTGTGTAGCAAAAGGGTTCTCATGCCATGGTTCCAGAACCGGTTGCTCTACCGCCCACTCATCCAGTTAGAGGCAGGGGCCAGGAAATCAGAGGTGGGGGTCAGGCCATTAGAGGTAGAGGTCAAGCCATTAGAGGTGGATGCCAACTAGCTAGAGGTCATCCCAGAGGTGTGGTTTAGAGTGGTGGTGCCCAGCCCCGATGTTATGCTTTCCCAACTAGGCCTGAGACTGACGCTGTTATCACAGGCATTATTCCTATTTTCCATAGAGATGCCTCAGTTTTGTTTGATTCGGGATGTACTTATTCCTACGTGTCATCCTATTTTGCTTCATATCTGGTTATGCCTCTTGATTCTTTGAGTGCTCCTTTGTATGTATCCACACTTGTGGAAGATTCTATTGTTGTAGATCGTGTCTACCGCTCGTGTGTGGTTACTATTGGGAATCTTGAGACTAGTGTAGATGTTCTACTTCTCGATATGGTATGCTATAATGTTATCTTAGGTATGGATTGGCTGTCACCTTATCATTCTATATTGGATTGTCACTCCAAGACAGTTACCTTAGCCAAGCCGGGGTTGCCTCAACTAAAGTGGAGAGGGATTTCTGGTCGTTCTACCATCAGGGTTATTTCCTATATGAAGGCTTGACGTATGGTCGAGAAGGGACGTCTAGCTTATTTTGCCTATGTTCATGAATCTAATGCGGAGATTCCTTCCATGGATTTAGTGCCAGTTGTTCGTGAGTTTCCCGAGGTGTTTTTTGCAGACCTGTCGAGGATGCCACCCGACAGTGATATTGATTTCTGTATTAATTTGGCCACGGGCACTTAGCTTATTTCTATTCTGCCATACCGTATGGACCCGCCGGAGTTGAAGGAGTAGTTACAAGATTTGTTTGACATGGGCTTCATTAGACCTAGTGTCTCACCCTGGGGTGCGCCCGTGTTGTTCTTGAAGAATAAGGAAGGGTCGATGAGGATATGTATAGACTCTAGGCAGTTGAACAAACTCACTATCAAGAAAAAGTATTTGTTGCGGAGGATTGATGACTTATTTAATCAGCTTCAGGGTGCCAAAGTATTTTCGAAGATTGATTTGAGGTCTGTCTACCATTAGGTGAGGATTAGGGCATCCAATGTCCCTAACACGGCTTTTCAGACTCGGTATGAGCATTATGAGTTCCTAGTGATCTCATTTGGGTTGATAAATTCTCGAGCAACATTTATGGATTTGATTCGGTGTTCAAGCCCTATTTGGGTTCTTTTATTATTGTATTCATTGATGATATCTTGATCTACTTCCGCAGTCGAGAGAAGCATGAGTAACATCTTCGGATTGTACTTCAGACTCTGAGAGATAGCCAGTTATATGCATGTTTTCAAAGTGTGAGTTTTTGTTAGACTCAGTCGCCTCTTTGGGACATGTTTTATCGGCATAGGGCAAAAAGGTCGATCCTAAGAAGATTGAGTCAGTTCAGAACTGGGCTAGACCTACTTCAGCTACAGAGATCCGGAGTTTCCTGGGTTTGGCGGTTATTATCGCCGGTTTGTGGAGGGGTTTTCATCCATAGTATCCCCATTGACTAAATTGACCAAGAAGGGTGCTCCGTTCAGATGGTCGGACGAGTATGAGTTGAGCTTTCAAAAGCTCAATACTACTTTGACTACGGCGCTAGTGTTGGTGTTGCCCACTGGTTCAGAATCGTACATAGTGTATTGTGATGCATATCGTATTGGGCTCGGTGCAGTATTGATGCAGGATGGAAGGGTGATTGCATACACGTTGCGACAATTGAAGGTTCATGAAAAGAATTACCTTGTTCATGACATAGAGTTGGCAGCCATTGTTCATGCGCTGGTGATTTGGAAGCACTACCTTTACGGTGTGTCGTGTGAGGTATTCACAGATCATCGGAGTCTGCAGTATTTGTTCAAACAAAAAGATCTCAACTTGAGCTAGGGGAGATGGTTGGAGATGTTGAAAGACTATGATATCACCATTTTGTATCATCTGAGGAAGGCCAATATGGTGGCCGATGCCTTGAGTAGAAAGGCTGTAAGTACGGGTAGCCTTGCATACATTCCAGTTGGTGAGAGGCCGCTCGCTGTAGATGTTCAGGCTTTGGCCAATCAGTTTGTGAGGTTAGATGTTTCAGAGCCCAGCCATGTTCTAGCTTACATAGTCGCTTGATCTTCCTTCTATGAGTGTATCAGAGAGCGTTAGTATGCTGATCCACATTTTCTTGTCCTTAGGGACATGGTGCGGCACGGTGGTGCCAAGCAAGTTGATGTTGGAGATGATGGGGTTCTGAGGATGTATGGCCGTATTTGTGTGTCTAATGTGGATGGGCTTCATGAGTTGATTCTTGAGGGGACCCACAGTTCTCGGTATTCTATTCATCCAGGTGCCGCCAAGATGTATCACGACTTGTGGCAGTATTATTGGTGAAGGAGGATGAAGAAGGATATAGTTGCATATGTAGCTCGGTGTCTAAATTGTCAGCAAGTAAAGTATGAGCAACAGAGACCTGATGGTTTGCTTCAGAAGTTAGAGATCCCTGAGTGGAAGTGGGAGCGTATCACTATGGATTTTGTTGTTGGACTCCCACGAACCGAGAAAACGTTCGACGTGATATGGGTCATTCTGGACAGGTTGAACAAGTCGGCACATTTCATTCTAGTGGTAGTTACCTATTCTTCAGAGCGGTTAGCTGAGATTTACATCTGCGAGATCGTTCATCTTCACGGTGTGCCCGTGTCTATAATTTCTAATCGAGTTACATAGTTCACCTCACACTTCTGGAGGGTCGTACAACATGAGTTGGGCACGCAGGTTGAGTTGAGTATATCATTTCATCCCTAGAAGGACGGACAGTCCGAGCGCGCTATTCAGATATTGGAGGATAGGCTTTGCGCTTATGTTATAGACTTCAGGAGTTCTTGTGATCAGTTATTGCTGGTTGCGGAGTTTTCCTACAACAACAACTACCAGTTGAGCATTCAGATGGTTCCCTATAAGGAATTATACGGGAGGTGGTGTCATTCTCCAGTGGGATGGTTCGAGCCGGGGGGAGGCACGACTGTTGGGTACAGATTATGTATAGGATGCCTTAGACAATGTCAAGATTATTCAAGATCGACTACGCACAGCTCAGTCTAGGTAGAAGAGTTATGCCGACCGCAGAGTTCGCGATGTTGCATTCATAGTAGAAGAGAGGGTATTGCTCTGGGTTTCAACCACGAAGGGTGTGATGAGGTTCGGAAAGAAGGGCAAGTTGAGCCCTAGGTATATCGAACCCTTTGAGATTCTTGAGAGAGTGGGTCAAGTGGCCTACAAGCTCGCATTGCCACCTAGTTTAACAACAGTACTTTCAGTGTTCCATGTGTCCATGCTTCGGAAGTATCACGGTGATCCGTCCCATATGTTAGATTTCAGCTTAGTCCAATTGGACAAGGATTTGACTTATGATGAGGATCAAGTGGCTATTATAGTCTGACAGTTGAGGTCTAAGAGTTATCCTTCAGTTCGAGTGCAGTGGAGGGGTCAGCCGATCGAGGCAGCTACTTAATTCTCCTTCTAGTAATAACTCCAGCAACTCACCTATAAAAAGGAGCTATTTTGTGAAGTTATCTACCACAAAAAAAGACCTTCCTCCCTTCTTTTTCGTGATCTCTGAGCAATTGTTTGGGCAAACTCCAAACTTTCAACCATGAGTGCACATGTTTGGGAGTATGGTGGAACCTTGAGGAGCGATCGATCTAAACGATTTGCACCCAGTCGGGCTAAAATCGTTTTCAAGGCAGTGGCTTGCCACGTTATATTATTTTTCCCATAAGTTATTTTTGTTTCTTTTGTTCTTGATCAATATTTTCAATTATTTTCTAACAATTTAAAAGCGATTTAATATAGTACTGACCAATGGATGTTTCTCTGAACAAAATACTTCATGGCCTGTCAAAGCTTGAGCCTTTGGTCCCAGAAGCTTTTGATTTTGTTTAAACGATTAGAAGTTAATTATGTTTTATTTAACGAATCTCATGTTGATGTTATTTTTAATACTATTGATGGTTCTAGTACTACTATTGTCACGACTAGGAATCTCAATCACGAGATCATGATGGTGCCTAATGTCCACTTGCTAGGAAAGCTAACATAAGTACACAATTAGTAATTTTAAAAGTCATTTGAAAGCAATTTAATAAGAAATAAAGCTGTAGAGTTTAAAAATAGATATATTAAATCCAAACACAGACTAGTCAAACCCCGCAATCTAGTATCACAAGTACGTGAGCATTATAACAGTGTTACAACCAAAGTCTGAACAAAAGTACAAATTTTAAAACAAAAATAAACAGTAGATCTGGATAAGGAAGGGGACTTCAGGGATGCGGAGATAGTGACGAGGTTATAGCAAGGCACTCATTAAAAACCTGAATATAATGAAATAACAACAAAACAGAGAAGGCATGTATAATATGAAAACTGGAATAGAAATTTCATAACAGAAGGCCCTAGAATAACACTTTTGCTCAACTTTCCAAAGCAACACGATACGGAAACAACGGTCAAACATAATACAATAAGTCTTCTCCATTGCGACACGCAACCTGATCCACAATTATATAAATAATAATTCTTCTCAGTTGCGGCACGCAACCCGATCCACAATTATATAAATAATAATTCTTCTCAGTTGCAGCGCACAACCCGATCCACAACTTTATATATATATATATATATATATATATATATATATATATATATATATATATATATATATATATAACCATTGTTGCGGCTCCCAACTAGATTCCAAATAATAATACAAATAACCATTGCCGCGTGCAACCCAAGCCCAAACAATATAAATTAAATGAACAAATTACAACCATATACGGCGTATCACAAAATAAAACGCAATAAAAGAATGAAGCAAAGAAAATCACAAAGTGGATAAAACAATTATATAATAACACATAAAATCAAATAGCAAGTAATGTTAGTTAATAAATAAAGACACGGATACAAAGAATCAATTAACAGTTAAGGGATGTAACGAATAAATGCGTGAATTCAACAAGTAATCACAACTAACAATAAAATCATTTAACAATTAATAACATGGATTAAGTAAAGACAAGAAATAATTGGAAACAATAATAAATATCCCAACCCGTATGCTTAACCCGTGACTACGCATATACACTCGTCACCTTGTATATACGCTGCTCCAACACAAAAATCAAGTAACAATTAAAGAAATAAAGTCCTAATTTCCTCAAATCAAAGTTAACCACGACACTTACCTCACTCCGCAACCAAATCAATGCTCAGCCATGACTTTCCTTTAGAATTATCCTCCAAACCTATCAAATCTAACCAAATATAGTTCAAATAATTGAAAATAGCCTTTAGAAACTACCCACAAGTAAAAATATATTCAATCTTTAATGAATTTGAAAAAATAAAAAAAAGTCAAACCTGGGCCCGCCCTGTAAAATCCGAGTCCAAGGGTAGATCTCGGCTACCCATAACCCAACGAGTCCCTAAGTGTATTTTGTTTTTGAATCCGAGTCTAATTCGACTCTCAAATCCTAAATTTTTATTTTTTAAAACATAGACAAAAATCTCAAAATATTCTCTTAGATTCTCATGAATTTGATGTTAAATCTCATGTATAATCATGTAATATAATTAAAAATAAATAAAAATTAATTACCCAATAATTGTATGTGAAAATCCTCTCTCCAGATCGCCTTCTACCGAGTCTAGGGTTTAAAGCTATGAAAATGAGACTAAAATCTCGTCTTCCAACCCTTTTGTTCAGCTGCAGATGTCGCAAATGCGAACCATCACAATTGCTGAACAGGGATCGCAAAAGCGAAACCTGACAGCCCACACCGATGTCATAATTGCAACAAAGGCTTCGCAATGGCGATGGCAGCCTTCTTCGCAAAAGCGACACAATGGTCACAAATGCCACCCAACCCAATCCTATACTGTCTTCGCAAATGCAAAGAGGGAGTCGCATTTGCGACATCTGGACCTCCTTTGTCTTCTTTGCAATTGTGATGCTGGTTGTCGGAATTGCGCCAATTGCAACACCAGCACACCAACAACCTATAACCAGCTCAATCCAATCCGAAACATGTCCGAAAATCACCTGATCCTTCGGGGCTTCAAACCAAACATCCACATAAGTATAAAAATATTATACGAACTCGCTCGCGCTATCAAAATATTAAATTAACATTTAGAACCACGAATTGGACATCAAAATGCATGAAATTTTAAAAAAACCCTCAAGAACCTCTAGAATCACGACCAAGCGTCCGAATCCTATCAAACTAACTCCAAATGGCACCGAATTTTTAAGAATAATTTCAAATAACAAAGCATACCTATTCCAAGTCCCATACCTATTCAAATTGCCAACTTTTTGCAAAACAAATCAAATCAACTTAGGGACCCCCGAATTCAATTTCGGGCATACGCCCAATTCCAAAATTTCAACACGAACCTACCAGAATTGTCAAAATACTGATACATGATCGTTTACCCAAAATGTTGACCATGATCAACTCTAGCCTCACTTTAGTCAAAAATTTTATTTTCTTCAAAATTTCACATAAAAGCTTTTTGAAAATCTTCACGGAACATGAACGCAAACCTAGAAATATCAGATGAAGCTAAGAAAGGTCTCGAATTATGAAAATTAATGCTAGTACTCAAAATAACCTATCGTGTCATTACAACTATTGTTGTTGATAATTTCTCTAAAATAAATTAGATAAAGATAATAAAATAGTTCGAGGGCATCTGCTTAACAATACGCATAACCATCTGTTTCATTTATTTATATGTTTTAACTCCGCTAAGGTCATATGGGACAACTTGAAGGATAAATATGGTGATGATAATGCGAAAAAAAAGAAGTATGTGGTTGAAAAGTGGATCAAGTTCCAGATGGTTGATGTCACGACCCAAAACCTACTATAGATCGTGATGGCGCCCAATGTCATTGTTAGGCAAGCCAACAGCGAGCTACCAACTTAATTATTTATTTTATTATTTTTAAATCGTGGATATCATTAGATAGAGAAATTAATGCGTTAAGAATCGTAGATACATACCTTTTAAATAAAATATAAAGTAAGAGTGGGTCAATGTTAAGAAAACCATAAGCAAATTCTAGAACATCCCCAAAATTCGGTGTCACAAGTGCATGGGCATTTACTAAGGAGTACAAATAATACAACATCTGTATGAAATATAAGTTAGACATGATAAAGTAAATAATACGATGAAGACTCTGCGGGCTGTGATACGTATCCTAGAATACAGCTCACCATAAAGTCTCCTCAGCAGAAGCGCCTACGTGCCAAGGTGACTAATAAATGAACCTATCAGATCCTGCACATTTAGTGGGAAAGTGTAGCATGAGCATGTAAATCAACGCATACCCAGTAAGTATCTATTCTAACCCCAGAGAAGTAGTGACGAGGGGTCGACATCGACACCTACTAGTTATCCAATAAAATAATATAATAAATTATGAGCAGATATGAAATACAACAGCAACAACGAGGTAAAAATTGTAACTCACATAATTCTCCAATATTTCTTTTGAAAATATAAATCTCTCGAATGTCATATCTTATCTTAATGGATCCGAAATATCACATGTAGTTTCAAACGAATAAGAAATACTATATAAATGCTAGGCCTCAATAAAAGGGGAAATCTCTTGAATGTCCGAACTGCTAGCGGTATCACCACGATTATGCCGGGGTCGTACGGTCCGATCCAAAGTGATGTGTACACTGCCAAGGGTCGACCGGTGTGAACCAGAGATGCATCTCAATATACCGCCGAGGCGTACGACCCGATCCATAGGAAAGGAAGAAACTTATCGAATTACGAGTCACGTGCTTACAACAGAAGTACAGGAGCATAAAGTGAATATAACTTTTACCGTTTATCATATATTTTTCCAAACAACTCAGGTGATAAAGCTTAGCCTAATATATTCCCAAATCAATTTCAATTATAAATTCAATTAATTAAGCTAGCAAAATTGAGTTCAAATAATTCAAATATTACAAGATAAAGTCCTAAGTCTACCTGGACATAAATATTCTTTTAGCTACGTATAGACTCTAGACACCTTGTGCGCATATAGCACCCACAACTAGTAGCACATAACAATTTTTAATACCTACAGGGTAGTTTCCCCCTAACAAAGTTAGACATGAGACTTACCACGCTCCGAAGTTCCAATAACCGGCACCAATGCCTCTCTAACTGCTCAATTCAATGCCAAGTGATCTGAAACTAGTCAAACACGTACCAACGCATGTGCGTGTAACGACCCGGCCGGTCATTTCAAAAGTTATTGCCCCGTTTCCCCCATTTCTGCTTCCTTTTGTGCTTTTCAGCTATATTATGATATACCGGGTTAGTTGGTTCGGGTCCGGAGTTGATTCCATTAGATTTGTTAGGTGATTTTGGACTTAGAAGTGCATCCGGAATGTGATTTGGAGGTCCGTAGAAGAATTAGGCTTGAATTGGCGAAAGTTGTAAATTTGGCAATTTCGGTCGGTAGTAGTGTAACACCCCGAAAATTTTCAAAGTACTCAAGTGTAAGGCCTGGTAAAGTTTGCAAAGAAAATAATTTTTTATGGTTCCAAACTAGGCTTACGTGTTTGAGGGTTATAGAAATTCTTCGCGGCGAGCTTGCTCGTCGCGACTCGGACTTTTTGGGTTGAACAATGCACGAGAATGAAAAAAAAAATTTTTGGCAGAAAAATGTAATTCTGCAATCCATTATGCGACTGTAGAATCACTCTGCGGGCCGAATAATGATTGCAGAAGTGAGCAAGAGAAGGGCCAGTCCGGGGAAATTATGTGGTCGATTATGCGACCGCATAACTGTTTTGCGGTGCATTATGCGATCGCATAACAGTTATGCGGACCGCATCGTGACCGCATACACAGACAAATTTTTGGCCAACTTTGGACACCAATATGCGACCGATATGCGGTCTTCATAACGGTTATGCGGTCGCATATGCGACTGTAGAACCTGTTCCGGAGCTTCATTTTTGAGTTTTTAAAACCCGACCCTACTTCGTTAAATACACGTTTTGAGCCATTTTTGAGAGATAATCTAACATTTTAGAGTGAGAGAGGGTGCCTTAGAGTGAGAAGGTGTTCTCCAATAATTGTTCTTCAATTCTTGCCCAAGTTCTGGAAGATTGAGAAGGGAAACTTACTAGGACTTCATCCTAGAGGTAAGATTCTACACCCTAACCCTCAATTTCGAACTTTGTGTAGAAATGGATAATAAGCAAGATAATTTTTGGGCAAGAGGGTTGGTTATTTTACATGCATGTGTTATCAAGGGGTGTAGAATGATTGTTGAACTAAAAATGGTAAAGGTTGGGTTGTGGGATGATGGAATCCTCCATAAAAGGATCTTGAAACCTTAATGCACATCTAGTGTTTGATAAAATGCTCAAATGAGCTAGAACCATGATCATCTTCCTAATTTTGGTTTAATTTATTATATTTCTAAAATAGATTGAAGTTGCTAAGAATTTCGGAACATTTAGAGTGTAAGGAAGCTCAAGTGAGGTATGTTGGATAAACTCTTCTTTAAGAGTTGGAATTCTCATTATCCTTGTAAGTTCCGAGATGTTGATTATAAATCGAGTATCCCGATAAGTTCTGTGATGAAGATATATGTTCAATCCATGTTTCAAATGCTCTTATCATATTGTATTATAAATTGAGGATGTGTCCCAAACTATGGATTATGTATCCACATGTTATAATTTCTAGTCGTGATTTATGTAAAAGTTATTATGCCAAGTTGTGTAGAGATTGTGATTGTGATACACCTCCACCCGCATACATTGGGGTGAGGCGGCATGACAGCTTTGTGTGGGGAATATGGTAGAGAGATCGTGATTGTGATACACCTCCACCCGCATATATATTAGGGTGAGGCGGCATGACCGCTTTGTGTAGGAATTATGATATAGTGGGACTGCACCTCCACCCGCTTACATTGGGGTGAGGTGGTACGACCGCTTTGTGTATAGTTTTGGTATTGTTGTGGCACCACCACCCGTATACATTGGGGTGAGGCGGCATTGCCGCTTTGTGTAAGTTCTTAGTACTGTGGTTATATATCCACCCGTATACATTGGGGTGAGGCGGTAGGGCCGCTTGATTAGAGTTGTGGTATTATACGTACACCTCCACATGCATACATCGGGTGAGGCGGCGGGGCCGCTTTGTGTGAAGATGGTTACATAGGATCTCATCTTAAATCCTATAAATGTTGTTGATAGCTTTTAATAAGCTTGCTATGGTTGAGACAGTTATCTATATTATTCCTTATACCACACTGGTTCATCATAATTATCTTGTATTTCTAAATTCTTAAATTGGTGTTTAGTTTTCATACTAGTACTATTCGACGGTACTAACGTCCCTTTTGCCGGGGGCGCTGCATCTTTAAATGGATGCAGGTGGTTCCACAGCAGGAGACATTGATCAGTGATAGCAATACACCTTCTTCCTAGCTAACTTGGTGAGCCCTACTTCATCCCGGGGTCATGTATCTTTTGATCTTTATGTATTATGGTTGAGGTATAGTCGGGGCCTTGTTGCCGGTATTATCATTGTACTCTTCTTTATCTATAGAGGCTCTGTAGACATAGTGTGGGTTGTGTATTGGTGTTGGAGAAAGATAAACTATGTTATGTTGTAGTTGTATTACTTGTCCATTTGAGACTTTAAAAATGATGAAACTTTTGGTAAGAAATTGATAATTGCAGATATGGCTACTTTATTGTTTAATTAATGAAAAAATATATTCTCTTTATTCATCAATGAGTTTGGGTAGAAGGAATCTAATAGGCTTGCTCGGTCGGTTGAGCGCCAGTCGCGCTCCTCGGTTTTGGAGCATGACAAGTAGAAATATTGATATCGGGGTCGGAATGGAATTCTGGAATTTGGACTACGTTTGTGGTATCATTTGTGACGTGTGTGTAAAATTTGAGGTCATTCAGACGTGGTTTGGTTGGTTTCGGCATCGGTTGTCGAATTTGGAAGTTAGAAGTTCTTAGGCTTGAATCCGAGGGTAATTTGGTGTTTTGATATTATTTTGAGTGATTCGAAGGTTAGATTGAGTTCGTATTGGGTTATAAGACTTGTTGGTATATTTTGTTAAGGTTCTGGTTGGGGGGAGGGGGGAGCTCGGGGGGCTTGGATTGAATTGGGGTGGTTAACGGACTTGGAAGTAAGTTGAGAAAGCAGCTAAAGTTTTGCTGCTACTGTAGTAATCGCACCTGCGCAGTGGGAATCGCAGGTGCGATACTGCAGAAGCGGGAAGGAGCCCGCATAAGCGAAAAGGAGGAGGCTTGGCAGTGGCCGCAGGTGCGAGGTTCTTTCCGCACATGTGATGCCGTAGATGCGGACCAATTGCGCAGAAGCGGTTTTGCAGAAGCGGAAGTGAGTGCTCAGGTGCGGTAGCTGGAGAAGTTAGTGATTTCCACAGAAGCGGACTTTCAACCGCAAAAGCGGGATTTGAGCCGCAGGGGCGGAAACCTGGGCAGAACATATAAATACGAGGTTTCGATATTTTTCACTATTTCTAACATTTTGAGCTCGGATTTTAGAGATTTTGAGAGGGTTTTTCAAGGGGAAATATTGATGTAAGATCCTTGTGTCCATTTTCTTCAATGATTACGTTTCCCCATTGATTTTACACCTAGTTGGTGAGTTTCTGAGGTGAAATTTGGGGGTTTGAGGCTAGGGATTTGGAGAGTTAATTTTGGGGAATTGAATGGCCATATCATGTCAGATTTTGGTAAATTTGGTATGGTTAGACTCGTAAGTGAATGGGCTTTCGGGTTTTGTGACTTTTGTTGGATTTCGAGACGTGGTCGCGGGGGCCTTGTTTGAGCCAATTTCGGATTTTGAGTCTAATTTGGTATTTTTCTTGTGGAATTCATTCCTTTATCTTAAATTGATGGTATTGTACTGATTGTGAATATATTCGTAGCATTTGGAGACCGAATCGAGGAGCAAGAGCATCGCGGAGTAGGGATTTGATCGGTTTGAGGTAAGTAACAGTTTTAAATCTGGTTTTGAGGGTATGAAACCCGGAGTTTGGTATGATATGACTGTTTGGAGGTGGCACCCATGCCAAGTGATGGGCGTGTAGGTATACGCCATGAGGGATTAAGACTTGGTCCGTCCCGGGAGGCTGTGAAGTCTAATAGCCTTTAATTGTGTTTACGTGCATTCCTCTCTACTAGAACTTGACTGCTTTCATGTTAGAAATTATGCTTAGGCTATATTCCTGCTCATGGTAGTTATACTCAGTGATAGTGATTTCTGTACATATTTACCTCAGTCTCTGTTATTTGTTTTCCCTGATGATATACTGTAACACTTTGATTTGAGTTGTTTTCCCTTTCTTTATTGAGAGCTGTGAGACTAGAGAGGTTCATGACTGAGTAAGGTTGATGGCCTGGTTGTGAGGTATTGTTATATGGCACGTGAGTTGTCCATACGGATCCTTATGTTTATACTATGGCACATGAGTTGTCCGTGCAACACGTGAGTTGTCCGTGCGAATCCAGATATGATATTATAGCATGTGAGTTATCCGTACAGCACGTGAGTTGTCCGTGCAGATTAGCGCTTGGGCGGTAGGAGCCCCTCATGAGTCTGAACACCCCCAGTGAGCGCAGGTACCTATTGAGAGTGTGTATTGAGGGCTGAGAGCCGAGAGTGTGAGCTGTTCAAATGGGTTGAGTGACTGCTGCCTTGAGAGGGTGTACTTGCTTTTATTTATTTTTGCACTCAGTTGTTATCTGTTGTTGTTGTAAATTTCTAGAAGATTCATATCTGTTTTACATGAGTACGAAGTGATTTGACTTATACCACAGGATTTGAAAGCATGTTCACTCTTTCCTGAAAACTTTTAAAATGAACTGTACTGTATAGCTCATCACTGCTTCTCAGTTCCTTATTTATTTCTGTTACTTGCTGAGTTGGTTGTACTCCTGGTACACCCTGCACTTCATGTGCAGATCCAGCTATGTGTGATCATGGAGATCGTTGAGTTCGTGCACGATCGAGTACCGGAGACTACGAGATAGCTGCCGGCATCCGCATGACCTTGTCTCTCCTTCTATATTTCTTTCTGTCTTGTATTGATACTTTGGCACTAGTTGTATTAGTTTGGTTATCTAGATGCTCATGACTTAGTGACACTCCGATGTTGGGATATTTTCCGCACTTATGTTTTTTTTATTTGGGTTTTACCCCGTATTTATGAAAAACTCCATATATTTTAAATGTCTTAATTCACTTCTGTTAAATTTTGAAAGCGTTTTGTAAAGGTCGGCTTGCCTAGTACCACGATAGGCACCATTAAGGTGGGTTAGGTTTTGGGTCATGACAAGTTGGTATCAGAGCCTAGGTTACATAGGTCTCACGAGTCATGAGCGGGTTTAGTAGAGTCTTGCGGATCGGTACAGAGACGTCTGTACTTATCTTCGAGAGACTGCAGAACCCTTAGGAAAATTTCACATTCTTGGATTCTTGTCGTACGAATCTGTTTATTCTGGTAATTAAACACCTGTTGTTTCATTCTCTCACAGATGGTGAGGACTCGTGCTACCGGTCAAGAGGGCCAGTCACCAGTACCACCAGCCAAGGCCGCAAGAGGCCGAGGTCATGGTAGAGGCCGTGGTAGAGGCAGAGATGCAGCCCGTACAACAACTGGGGCAATACCAGCAGATCCACCAGTTGTCCCAGATCAGGACCAGGTTCCAGTTGTTGATGCACCAGCTCAGGCGCCACCTATGCCTATTGTGATTCCAGGCCTCTAGGAGGCCCTCGCTCAGATTCTGACAGTGTGTACCGGCCTTTCTCAGGAGGTCTCTATCTCGACGGCCGCAACCACTTCCCAGGCCAGGGGAGACACTCAGACTCTTGCCGCTCGCACACCCGAGCAGGTTATTCAGGGATTTCAGACACCGAGGGCACCACCAGCCTAGACGGTTGCAGCTGCTCAGGACTATGTGGTTCCTCCTATGCCTGAGGATGATCAGTGTAGGTTGGAGAGGTTTGGGAGACTCCAGCCTCCACATTTCAGTGGCACATAGAGAGAGGATGCCCAGGACTTCTTGGATAGATATGAGAGGATACTCCGTACAGCTAGTATTCTAGAGACTTGTGGGGTCTCATTCACTACTTTTTAGTTTTCTAGGGCTGCACTCAGATGGTAGGAGACATACGAGAGGCGTAGGCCTATTGGCGCAGCACCCCTTACTTGGCAGCAGTTCTCCGTGGTCCTTTTGGAGAAGTTCGTGCCTCAGTCCCGCAAGGAGGAGTTACATAGATAGTTTGAGCAGCTTCGCCAGGGTAATATGTCTGTGATGCAGTATGAGATGCGATTTTCGGAATTGGCCCGTCATGCTATCTGGTTGGTTCCCACAGACATGGAGAGGATCATGAGGTTTATAGATGGTCTCAGTTTTCAGCTACGGTTTCTTATGAGCAGAGAGAGTGTGTCTGGTGCTACCTTTGATGAGGTTGTCGACATTGCTCAGCAGATTGAGATGGTTCGCGGTCATGAGAGGGTTGGGAGGGAGTCCAAGAGGCCTCGTGGTCTAGGTGGATTCAGCGGTGCTCCTTTTGGGGGTTAGTTCCAGCACGCTAGAGGTCATCATTTCAGATAGGCTCAGATAGCTCGGCCATTTCACCGTGGTGCATCATCTTGCCATGGTTGTCACAGTCATCAGCAGGGCCAGTCATCACTCAGTGCACTACTAGTGCAGAGTTCTCATCATGCCCCGCCCGCTCAGGTATCCTCGGTTAGTTCTTTTGGGCATCAGGAGCAGCAGTTTCGTCAGAGGAGGGGTTGTTTCGAGTGCGGGGATTTTGGTCACATTATGAGAGATTTCCCTAGGCTATTGGGTAGGACTCCACAGTGGAGTACTCGGCCTATGGCACCAGCACCAGTTCCTCCGCCACCCACCCAGCCAGCTAGGGGTGGAGATCATCCAGCTAGGGGCGGAGCCCAGTCAGCTAGGGGTCGCTCGAGAGGGGGAGGCAGATAAAGGGATGGTCAAGCCCGTTTCTATGCCCTCCCTTCCAGACAAGATGCTATTGCTTCAGATGCTGTGATTACAGGTATTGTCTCAGTTTGTCACAGAGATGCCTCTGTATTATTTGACCTTGGTTCCACGTATTCATATGTTTCCTCGTATTTCGCCCATTTTCTGGATATGCCCCGTGAGTCTTTAGTTTCATCTGTTCATGTATCTACTCCTGTTGGCGATACTATTGTTGTAGACCGCGTATATCGGTCATGTGTGGTGACTATTTGGGGTTTGGAGACCCAAGTGGACCTTTTGCTGCTCAGCATGGTTAACTTTGATGTGATATTGGGTATGGATTGGTTATCTCCATGTCATGCTGTTCTAGATTGTCACGCAAAGACCGTGACGTTGGCAATGCCGGGATTTTTGAGGGTTGAGTGGAGTGGTTCTATAGATTATGTACCTATTAGGATGATTTCATATTTGAAGGCTCAGCGTATAGTTGAGAAGGGTTGCCTAACTTATTTGGCGTTTGTAAGGGATGGTAGTGTAGATACTCCTACCATTGATTCTGTTCCGGTTGTACGTGATTTTCCGGATGCGTTTCCTATAGATCTACCGGGCATGCCGCCTGACAGGGATATTGAGTTCGGTATTGATTTGGTGCCGGGCACTCAGCACATTTCTATTCCACCGTATCATATGGTACCAGTGGAGTTGAAGGAACAACTTCAGGAACTCCTTGATAAGAGGTTTATTCGACCTAGTGTGTCACCTTGGGGTGCGCCGGTTCTATTTGTAAAGAAGAAGGATGGTTCCATGAGGATGTACACTGATTACAGGCAGGTGAATAAGGTCACAATCAAGAACAAGTATCCTTTGCCTCATATTGATGATTTATTTGACCAGCTTCAAGGAGCGAGGGTTTTCTCCAAGATTGATTTGAGGTCCGGTTATCACCAGCTAAAGATTCGGGATTCGAATATTCTTAAGACAGCTTTCAGGACCCGTTATGGCCATTATAAGTTCTTGGTGATGTCCTTTGGGCTGACCAATGTCCCTGCAGCGTTCATGCATTTGATGAACAATGTATTCCAGCCCTATTTGGACTCATTCGTTATTGTATTCATTGATGACATCCTAGTGTACTCTCGTAGCCAGGAGGAGCATGCCCAGCATTTGAGGGTTGTATTGCAGAGATTGAGGGAGGAGTAGCTTTATGCAATGTTCTCCAAGTGAGAGTTTTGGCTCGGTTCAGTAGCATTCTTGGGGCACATGGTGTCCAGTAACGGTATTCAGGTGGATCCGAAGAAGATAGAGGCGATGCAGAGTTGGCCTAGACCGTCCTCAGCCACGAAGATTAGGAGCTTTCTTGGTTTGTCGGGTTATTACCGTCACTTTGTGAGGGATTTTCATCTATTGCATCGCCCTTCACCAAATTGACCCAAAAGGGTGCTCCATTCAGGTGGTCGGATGAGTGTGAGGAGAGCTTTCAGAAGCTCAAGACTACTTTCACCACAACTCCAGTGTTAGTTCTGCCATCAACTTCAGGTTCTTACACCGTCTATTGTGATGCCTCGAGGGTAGGTATTGGATGTGTTCTAATGCGGGAGGGTAGGATGCTTTCCTATGCCTCGCGCCAGTTGAAGACCCATGAGAATAACCATCCTGTCCATGATCTTGAGTTAGCAGCCATTGTTCACGCCTTGAAGATTTGGCGTCATTATTTGTATGGGGTTCATTGTGAGATCTATACTGATCACCGGATTTTGCAGTATCTGTTGAAGCAAAAGGATCTTAACTTGCGTCAGCGGAGGTGGTTCGAACTTCTTAAGGACTATGATGTCACTATTTTGTACCATCCGGGGAAGGCCAATATGGTGTCCGTGCGGATACAGATATGATATTATAGCACGTGAGTTGTCCGTGCAACACGTGAGTTATCCGTGTGGATTAGCGCTTGGGCTGTAGGAGCCCCTCATGAGTCTGAACACCCCCAGTGAGCGCAGGTACCTATCGAGAGTGTGTATTGAGGGCTGAGAGCCGAGAGTGTGAGCTGTTGAGATGGGTTGAGTGACTGCTACCTTGAGAGGATGTACTTGCTTTTATTTATTATTGCACTCAGTTGTTATCTGTTGTTGTTGTGAAATTTCTGGAAGATTCATATCTGTTTTACATGAGCGTGAACTTATTTGACTTATACCACAGGATTTGAAAGCATGTTCACTCTTTACTGAAAACATTTAAAATGAACTGTACTGTATAGCTCATCACTACTTCTTAGTTCCTTATTTATTTATGTTACTTGCTAAGTTGGTTGTACTCACGCTACACCCTGCATTTCATGTGCAGATCCAGGTGTGTTTGATCACGGAGATCATTGAGTTCGGGCGCGATCGAGTACCGGAGACTACGAGGTAGCTGGTGGCATCCGCATGACCTTGTCTCTCCTTCTATATTTCTTTCTGTCTTGTATTGATACTTTAGCATTGGTTGTATTAATTTGGTTATCTAGATGCTAATGACTTAGTGACACCCCGATGTCGGGCTATTTTCCGCACTTATGTTTTTTTATTTGGGTTTTACCTCGTATATATGAAAACCTCCGGATATTTTAAATGTCTTAATTCACTTCTGTTAAATTCTAAAAGAGTTATGGAAAGGTCGGTTTGCCTAGTACCACAATAGGCGCCAACACGACGGGTTAGGTTTTGGGTCGTGACAGTGTGATCACAACAAATGCCTTAAGCTTAAGCAATTCTTTAAGCCCCAAACTCGATCCGATTACTATCCTTTTCGTACCCGAGGCCCACGGGACCCCATCCAACCATGCCAACGCATCGTAAAACATGATATGAACTTGGTCGAAGTCTCAAATCACATCAAACAACATCAAACTATGAATCGATGGTCAAAATATTTCTTTAAACTTTCTAATATTGAAACTCCGATGAGTGCGTCTGAATTATATCTAAACATTCCGGAATGACACCAAACTTTACATACAAGTCACAAATCATGATACGAACCTATTCCTAGGTCCGGAACCTCAAACGGACATCGATAACACATCAAATTCAAGCCAAACTTAGGAAATTCTAAAACCTTCAAATTGCCACCTTTCCACAATAAGCGCCGAAATTCTCCCGGGCGACCCGATACTCAACCCAAATTCGAAATCATCATACGAACCTATTGGAACCTTCAAATCCCCAGTCCGAGGTCGTTTATTCAAAAGCCAAACCTAGGTCAACTCTTCCAACTTAAAGCTTCCAAATTGAAAAGTTTCCATCCGAATCAACTCCGAACTTCCTGAAATTCAATTCTGACCACACATACAAGTCATAAAACGTGAAATGAAGCTACTCAAGGCCTCAAACCACCGAACGACGTGCTAGAGCTCAAAACAACTGGTCGGGTCGTTACATTCTCCCTCACTTAAATATATGCTAGTCCTCTAGCGTGCTAAGAACCATTATGAAGTTGCTCAAAATCACTGTTTAACACCTCGTGCACCCACCCGTGGAACCACAACCCATGTGGGCGCATTAGCCCGAGCCAGGCTAAAGATCCTTCCAGCTACCTTAGCCCTCAAGCCTTAGAACCCAATTCCAACATTGGGAATTCTCTACTAGGTATGATTCTAACATACGAACACCACATTAATCTCTACACGCTGTACCAAAACATGATCATGCACCTATGCTGAAATCACACCATGCACCACATAAGTCATATGCCCATGATAACATCCTCCAACCACAAGAGATGCAATTTCACTAATCCAATGCCCATAATACACCTCATAATGCATATAAGCCCTTCTCTAACTCTCGCAATACTGCCAAGATGAAAGAGATCCGTAGAAGGCTCATAAATGGCTGCCAAAATAATAAATCATGGAGTCTCTCCACTTGACAACAACCATTACCTCATTCTGAACTGAATATTGATATTTTCTCTTTAATATACCTTACATAAATCCGATCGCACTAATCTCAGGTCTAATAACCCTGTCTTACCCAGTACAAGCTTCTCGGGAAATAAGCTACCTCAAACACCATCTAAAATATCATATGGCGCCATCACTATGCCAACAAGATACAACTCGAATATAACCCATAAGGAAGAACGAACTCTGGCAAGTACCCAACCTGCGTAACGAATAAAACGGCCGAACAGATGTTATGAACCTATCTCAGAGATGAGAAACAAGGTACACAAAATAAAAATAAATATAAGGAGCCGAACTCAACCTCTCACTATTGCTGCATCCAACCCCATACACACATGACACCATTACGGCAAGCAACCCGATCCAAACATGACATTGTTGTGGCATGCAATACAATCCAAACATAATACCGTTGCGGCGTGCAACTCGATCCGGACATCATGCCCGTGGCGGCGTGCCACCCGATTCACACATGACAATCAATAAGGGAATACCCATCAACCCTAAATGCTCATACCCACAAAATACCTGAATCTCGATCACAAGCATGCCAAGTGCATAAATACAACCCTGGGGAGACGGAGAGCGCTATGCCCTACTAAAACTCAAGCATGACTAGGGTGCAATAAACGACCTGCATCTCGAGAGCGATCTTGCTCATATAACACCATAAGATACCCGGGATCATAACACACGTACGAATAAACTAGCCGTCTCATACCCACATGGAATAATAAAGTATTATATCGAATAACTGACGCCAGAAATAACTTCAAACGCCTGAAAACTCCTTCATAAGCAATGCTATGCTAAATGAACATATCCGACCTGATGCAGAGCATACATTCACACTAGATCTACCGGCGGACCTTAAGTAGATCCCGATCATCCCATACTGGGTCAATAACTTTTCAAAGATCCACAATGACCCTATTTAATACCCATACGAGTAGCCACCTAATCCAGAACAAACTATTGCAGTCCACAACCAAAGGGATAGAGCGCCTCTCAGGCATAAACTCTCCCATTAGCGACAATACCAGAATCCCCATACCTGATTTTGATCTCTAACAATTAAGTGACTAACACGTCACACTTATACGATCTTCCCTTGGGATATGTCCCTACAACAACCAAGTAGTAAAACCTGAACATCAATTGCCATCGACCATGCTATTTCTATAGTGCTAGTCAAGCATCCGTATTTCAATACCCAACTCTTCTTCCACAAACAGACCATCATCAAGTTGTCCGAAAATAGTGCCAGCAAACTCTGAACATCTGAAACCCTCCCCCACTCTTCCGAGCTCTTAATATTCTTATCAACACCAAACCACAGACTTGATCCTCAACTTCCAATTTCCATACCGTTTACTGCAGCTAACGTGTTTCTATGCAACAACATAAGAATTTCATCATAACTCCTGAACCACTAGTAGAATAAACACTCCATCGGCTAGAAGCCTTTCGCTTACTCATTTTAGAAGGCGAACCGCAACACACAATCGTCTTCTCATAACCGTGAAAGACACAGAACTCAAGTCGTGGTCTAAACCACCATAACTCTTTTGGGATACATTTACACATAACAAGGCCATCATAATCAATTACCTCCAATCAATCAAATTGCGGTGGCTGTTAGGCCCGCACGTACTACCATGAATCATCTATATAGCCTTAACACACCAAAGGAATCTGATCATTTCCATAGTGCGCTGATTCAAACCATTACTAACTGACTCAACTTCTCCCAGTTTACTCTAGACATACCTTTGAAATAATAGTGCTATTCAGACAAAAAACGGACCTCAAACAACACTCATCCCGAGTGACCACAAATCACGAGACCATATCGCTTCAACACCCATCGGCCAATACATACCCTCCTTATGCACTCAATAGTATCTCCAACTGATACACACGTTCTGAAAGATCTTCTACGAAACCGACGTTATTTCCTTCCATCTCTCTAAAATTGCACCACAGCCCCTCCCCCCCCCAATGCTACATAGAAACACTCTAGTTCCCTCTTATAATCCACAGCAAAAACTCAATCCTTAACCACACAACGGACCCAAAATCCTTAGACACCACACTTTACATCATGAACCAACTAAAACCATTATTGAGAGTCACCCCCTCTGACCTGGTCCCGAATATATAACCAAACACTAGTGCTCTGCTAGCACATTGACACTTCCATGAAAGCAACCGGATGAATTCTTTTCCTTGCATATCACATAATCAAGAAGCATAAATTCCGAGTCATCCCAACATCTGCACATGAATCGATAGGGTTAAATGCAACATACATACATCATATTCCTTGCCCAAAATACCCTAGGTATTTTCTTTTCTTGGTCATAACTAATCGACTAATGCACTGATAACCCGAAACTACACAGGAACACAACCACGTAACCCAACCGTAGATGGTGGGATCCCTCACTTAGCTTTAAGCTACAATCACATAAATCTGGAACCCACCATGACTCCTCCTTCTTAATTATCACGATCTCGCACAGTTAACCTGCCAGATTTCTTGCAATCTCTTATCAAACTTTGTCATAAAATGTTCTGGATTATCAACCACAATCGCACATTTGACCTCCTGCAAGTCGTACCATCTTCTTCAAGAAATCCGAGCTCTCATCGCAGTACATGTCTCCCTTTGGGTAGAGAGTATAACTCTTCACATGAACTTAATTAAAATCACACAACCGCTAACCTGCTCATAGGAAATAGCCCACATGTGTAATTCCATATCGACATCTTCCACTAACATTGCCCTGGGTACAACTACCACGAAATCAGCAAACCCTTCTAAGCCCATGCGTTCATTCCCCATCAGCATCAATTGAAGGTCCAACTATACGTTGGATTTGTGTGGGCAGTGCGTGTCTTATTTCGGAAAATCTTTATGTGAAAAATTAAAGAAAATGTGAATTTTTGCCTTTAAATGGTTTGAGTTGACTACGGTCAATATTTTGTGTAAGCGGACCCAGATCTCTATTTTTATTATTCTGGTAGGTCCGCATCGTGATTTGGGACTTGGGCATATACCGTAATTAAATTCAGAAGTCCCTAGCCTGTTATGACTCATTTTGCCGAAAACTAGCATTTTTAAAGGTGAAGAATTTCTAGGTTTGACCGTAATTTTACTTCATAGATAACGGGTTTGGATTTTCATGTTGAAACTTGGAATAGATCTGTATTGCTATTTGACATGATTTGGACGCTTAAATGGGATTCTAGTGTTCTTGAGTTTCACATTTAAATTTCATTCATTTTGAGGGTTAATTCATAGATTTAGATGTTACTTTGGTGATTTAATTGCACGAGTAAGTTCATATGATGTTATTACACTTAGGTGCATTTTTGGTTTGGTGCCCGAGGGGCTCAAGTGAGTTTCAGACATGTTTCGGATGAGTTTTTCTAATGAAAAGTCTACTGGTCCAATATCAGTTCTGGTACACTGTTACAGATCTAGCAATTGCGAGGTTCGGCTCGCAATTACAAGCCTCGCTTTTGCGAATCATTATTCGCATTTGCGAGCATGGGTTGGGTGAAAATCACAATTATGAGAATTTGTGCATTTGCGATCTGTGGACTTTCGCTTTTGCGAACGAAGTGATCGGAATTGTGATCACTGGCCACTGGAGTCTGCTTCATATTTGCAAAGTTTCTGGTTGCATTTGTGAAGGTGGAAAATTTGCATTTGCGATCTAAACATCACATTTGCGACTTCTACTCTTTTGTGATAGGGTTCGCATTTGTGACCCTTGTTTCGCATTTGCGATATTCGCAATTGCGAACAAGACTTCGCAATTGCGACATCTGCAACTGGGTAAAAGAGCAAAAAATCGGGACTTAGCTCATTTCTCATAATTTCTTAACCCTAATTAACCCAGAGGCGATATTTCAAGAGACTTTTCTTCCCAAATTCATTGGTAAGTGACTTTAATCCACTTCTTTTCAATTACCCATTACATTTCATGAGATTTCAACATCAAATTTAGGATATCCGCGGTAGAAATTGGAGATTTGAGTAAAATTGGGGATTTTTGCAAAATTGAGATTTAGGCCTCGAATTGGGGTCGGATTTCGAATTAAATTACATAACCAGGCTTCAGAGTTAATGGGTAATTGGTTTTTGGTCCGAATCTCGAGTTTTGACCAAGCAGGTCAGGGTTAACTTTTGTTGACTTTTTCCAAAATCATTAAAGATTGAATCTTGTTAACTCGTGGATAGTTTCTAAATCTTATTTTGAATTGTTTGAACTATATTTGGTTAGATTCGATTGGTTAGGAGGCACATTTTAGAGGTATGGCCCCAGTTGAGCTTTGATTTGGTTACTGAGTGAGGTAAGTGTTGGATTTAACCTTGACTTGAGGTAATTAGAATTTTGTGAATTATGTGTTATGTGGATTATTTGAGAAAACAGCGTATATGCGAGGTGACGAGTGTATATACCCCATCAAGACATTTGTTTCCATGTTTTCTCGCTATTTCATAAATTAGCTTATTCCATGCCTTAATTGTTATATGCTTTATTTGATTTCTATGTCGTAATTTGTTATTTGCCATTTAATTATTCTTGTATTGAATTGTTCATCTTTTCCATGACTCCGTGCTTATTTGCTATTTGCCTTAACTATTTTACTTGCGCACCTTAATTGTTATGTGTTTTACTTGCCCTGTTGTTTTTGCATTATTTGTTGGATTCATGTGATTATTACGTGGTTCCTTTATTGCCTTACACTTATACCCTTTTATTGTAGAAATTCTTGTAAATTGAGTTATTGGATTGATTATGTTTATTCAAATTATTTTTGGATCGAGTTGCATGCCGCAACGGGAATTGGAGGATTATAAATTGAAATGGTGGAATAAAGGAAGCTTATAACATTGATGAATAATGATATGGTGGGATCAGATTGCGCCCCGCAACAATTTGTGTATGTAATAATTGATATTGATAAATGATGATATAGTGGAATAAAAGAGGATTATGATATTGATTAATGATGATATGGTGGGATCGGGTTGCATGCCGCAATGGATTGTCTACGCTATACTTAATATTAATAAAGGATGTTACGGTAGGATCGGGTTGTGCGTTGCAACGGTTTGTGTCTGTTTAACCTGTTATTGTTGTTGTGTTAGTTTCAACATTTTTATATGAGATTATGAGATTTATTATTCTAGGCTTTCTGCTAGTGAGGTTTGAGTTTGTTTTGCATAAATTAACAATTTTACTTTGATTACTTGTTTTCTTTCCCTGTCATTACTATTATTATCACAACGTATAGGTTATTATAAGCGGCCCGCTTTAGCCTCGTCACTACTTCATCGAGGTTAGGATCAGAACTTATAGAGTACATGGGGTCGATTATACTTATGCTACACGCTGCACTTCTTGTGTAGATACCAGAGTTGGTCCCGACAGTGTTCAGTGAGGTCGCCCGGATCTGACTACTAGCAGAGACTTGAGGTATAGTTGCACGACGTTTGCAGTCCTGAAGTCCCCTTCTATATCCTCTTAGCAGTTATCTTTATTTAGACAGTTATGTTTTTATTTAGACTATTATTTGTAATACTCTAGACGTTTGTGTATTCGAGACTCCAGTTCTAGGATTGTATTTGGATTTCATTGTTTATTAGTTTTTCGTCTTATTTTAGACTATTTGGCTTTATTCTGGTAAATATTTTTAGATTGTTAAAAATGGGTAAAAGTTATATCTAACGTTGGCTTGCCTAGCAAGGGAAATATTAGGCGCCATCACAGTCCCGAGGGTAGAAATTCCGAGTTGTGACAAGTTAGTTTCAGAGGCCTAGGTTGCCTATGTCTCACGAATCATGAGCAAGCTTAGCAGAGTCTGGAGGATCAGTACGTAGAAGTCTGTACTCATCTTCCAGAGACTATAGAGTTTTAGGGGAAATAAATCACTTCCTTCCTTCTCCATCATGAGATTTTATTCTATCATTAGTGATTGAACCATTCTATTCTTGTTTTCTCGCAGATGGCAAAAACACACACATCATCTGCGGCCAGACAGAAGCCAGAGCCCCCAGTGGTAGCTAGTACCAGGGGCAGAGGCCGAGGATGAGGTCGAGCCAGAGGTCGAGGCAGAGCTTAGCCTAGAGCTCGAGCAGCCGCAGCCATAGTGGAGACTCAGATTGATCATGAGGAGGAGGAGGTCCTAGCTCAGACCGCACCTGTCGGACTAGCTCAGGTCCTGGAGGGATTCATTGCCACCCTTGTGCTTTAGTACGCCATAGTCCACTTGGTGGGCCTTATGGAGAGTGTGGCCTAGACCTATGCGTTTTCTGTGGCACCAGCTGTCTCTCAGGCTAAGGAGGATCACAAACTCCCGCTACTCACACTCCAAAGGAGGTGACTCCCCTATATCAGACTGTAGCAACCCAGCCAGTTGGGGTAGTTCAGCCGGTTGTTGCGGCACAGGTCAGGGAGAGGCCTGCTATGTCTTTTGAGACCTTGATGAGATTGGATAAGTTTACCAAGCTCTTTCACGTCCATTTCAGCAGTGCACCTTCTGAGGACCCAAAGGATTATTTAGATCGTTGCCACAAGGTGTTGTACAACATGGGTATTATTGAAACCAATGGGGTCGTCTTTGCAGTGTTCAGAATTATTGGTTTTACCAAGAGATGGTGGAGAGATTATGTTTGACTAGACCAGTCGGTTCGCCTTCACATACCTAGTATCATATCTCACAGCTATTTCTGGAGATGCTCATTCCTTTCACTCGGAGAGAGGAATATCGCAGGCAGTTTGAGCGCCTTCAGCAGGGTGTCATGACTATCACACAGTATGAGACTCAATTTGTGGACCTAGCTCGCAATGCCATTGTCTTGCTCCCTACTGAGAGGGAGAGAGTGAGGAGATTCATTGAGGGGCTTACTTTCAATATCAGGCTACAGATGGCTAGCGAGGCTGGAGTTGATATTTCTTTACATAGGGTCGTAGATATTGCTAGACATATCGAGATGGTTCGTGGTCAGGAGAGGGGACCGGTGTTTGATAAGAGGCCTCGTCATTGCAGTGGGTTCAGTGGTGCCTCATTTGGAGGTAGGGGTGCTTTTGCTAGGCCATCTCAGTCAGCGCTTCAGGCATCCTACATTGCTTTGAGTAGTCATGGCCATTATGTATCTCATCCTAGGTAGCCAGCCTATAGTGCACCATCAACTCATAATAGTGCGCCTCCAATCTAGAGCTACCACCATGGTTATCCAGGTCGTTCAGGTCAATTTCAGCTTCAGCAGCCACAACAGCCGGATGGGTGTTTTTAGTGTAGAGGTACATGTCACATTAGGAGGTATTGTCCTAGATTGTTGAGCGGCATGCCACAATAGAGTTCTCATGCCATGGTTCCGGCACCGGTTGCTTCACCTTCTGCTCAGCTAGCTAGAGGTGGAGCTCAGGTCATTAGAGGTGGAGGTCAGGCCGTTAGAGGTGGAGGCCAGCAAACTAGACACCGTCCGAGAGGTGGAGGTCGGGGTGGTGGGGCCAGTCTTGTTTTTATGCATTCCTAGCTAGATATGAGGCCGAGTCATCTGACGTGATTATCACAAGTATTGTTCGCTATTCTAGTGCGGAGGTTCTTTCCAAGAATTCGGTACCAATTGTGCGTGAGTTTCCAAAGGTGTTTCCTGCAGATCTGCCAGGATGCCGCCCGACAGAGATATTGACATCTCTATTGATTTGGCTCGGGGCACTCAACCCATTTCTATTCCACCATAGCGTATGTCCCCTCATGAGTTGAAGGAACTGAAGGAGCAGTTGCAAGATTTACTCGACAAGGGATTCCTTAGACCTAGTGTCTCGCCTTGAGGTACGCTCGTGTTGTTCGTGAAGAAGAAAGATGGTTCGATGTGGATGTGTATAGACTATCATCAGTTGAACAAATTCACTATCAAAAATAAGTATCTGTTGCCGAGGATTGATGACTTATTTGATCTGTTTTAGGATGCCAAAGTGTTTTCGAAGATTGATTTGAGGTTTGGCTTGTTACACCCCATGTTTTCGTACGTGAATGTACATCGTAAGTCAATTGATGTAAGCTAAGAAATGAGATCATCTTTGAAAGTACATAAAGTAAGTTAATCATGTTAACTTGGAGGTTACACATATTTAATATCATGAACTGCAAGTACCAAGAGGGTTGGAAGGCTTAGAAGCTAAACGAATTGAAGAAACTAAGTTTCGCTGAAAGTCGACAAGTTAGGAATCTTATAACATATACTTTTGGGGTGAGACTAGGGTGCTCAAAATGATAAGGAGTCAAGCGAGTTGTGAAACAAAAGTTGGCAAAGATCATCACAAGTTACATTCATAAATATGCTAAAACTTAGGTAAAATGTAGCTGAGCATTTCTCCCAATGTACTTGGAATTACAGGATGATCTACCTTCCAAATTGAATATCTACGAGTCTAGTTTCTAAATTATTAAACCATTTGTAAATATGGCATTGGAGTAGAAAGCTATTTGCGTTTTCGCGAGACTGCGCAGACTGGTAGGTGACAAGTAGGTGCATCACCTACTTGCCAAAAGGAGAGGCCTCAATTTAAAGCTCCTAAAGTCGGCGAAGAGGTGAGTTTTAAGGTCTTATTAACTCAATTATTTCACTAATCTTTCAGACCAAGAAAAACAGATTGAACCCCTGCAAATCCTCCCCAAAAATCCCACACAAACCCTAGGTTATTTCGGGTGTTACGATGTGATTCTAGTGCCGAAAACCCCGGACAGCTTGCTAGTTTCTTTTTCTCCTTCTTGTACCTGCGTTGGGGGACTGATTTTTGATGAATAAGGGCTAGTTTTTGTGGGTTATACTCAGTCCAAGGTAAATTTATGCTTATCCTTCCATTATCTATGCTTGTACGAGTTGTAACTCGATCGTAAAGACTAGACCTAGCGAGTTTCGAAAGGGTGGTATGATGTTTGTTGTTGCATCACAGTTGGCTGGTTGTAAACTTATTTTTACGTTGAATTAATGGCTGGTTTATAGTATAAGAGGCTTAATTATGTACCATTGGTTGTGTTTCTCAATTTGAAAGAAAAGACAAGTCGAAACGTGTTTTAGCAAATTGAAAAATCACTTTTGAGTTGTTGAATTTGTGGGATTGTTTCGTGTTGCTGTTGGGTTTTCTCTATTTCTACTATTTTTATTGAGTTTGGGAGGATAAAGGGTGTGAATAAACACCACATACTGGTAGGGTGGTTGTCTGGTCGTTCGTCATTACATTTTCGGGTTGTTTGACACTTCTAGGGTTGCCGTTTTGTGTATGAACTGATTGGGGTGTGTTGGGTGTTTTGTGGTATTTTGTGATGGATATAAGGATGGAAAAATGATGTATACATGTTGTTATTGTTGTGTTCTTGTTGTTGTTGGTGTTATGTTGAATTGGGAGGAAATAAAGATATAGGGGAGATGCTGCCCGTTTTATTATAAAATAACCTTGTAGTTCGTTGTGCGATAGTTGTACCTTCCATAACTTGATGATAGTATTGTTATCATTGTTATAGATTAAGGTGCAACGAGACGATTTTGACGTGGTTATTGGACAGTTTGTGATAAGGTATGTTAAGGCTAAACCTTTCCTTCATTTTGGCATGATCCCGTAACTACATGAGTTTGATAACGAGACATAAAGAGAAGTCTGTATTCCTGAACTTATGTACATTATCCTAGTCTCATAAGTTACAGTATTTTCCCGACTTTATATTCGGTTAACTATTGTCTTCTTCTAGTCAAGAGGGCAGAGGGTGTATATATATATAGTATTACAATATTATCACCACCATCGAGCTATAATCGGTGGGCAGGCCCCTATTGGGAAACCTCTTATTAGATGGTAAGTTATATACCGAGCCTACTGTGGCCGAGCGCCTATGAGCGAGCCCAGAATGGTCGAGATACAGAGCCTAGTATGGAGGAGCGCCTTTGAGAGAGCTTACTACGGCAAAGCCGTTATATGTACCGAACCTTATAGGGCTGGGCAACTATTTTACTTGCTATATTGAGATAGTTGAGTTAGTATCAACAGGTAAGCATATCTTCAGATTATCTTTGACTCCCAGTTACTATCAGTTATTATATTATCAGTTTAGTTTAAGCTTTCAGTTATTCTATTGCCTTACGTACTTGGTACATTATTTCGTACTAATGTCCCTTTTGCTGGGGACGCTGCATTTCATGCTTGCAGGTCCTGATAGACTGCTGGATAGACCTTCCCAGTAGACAGAGTCAAACATCAGCTCGGTTGGTAAGCTCCACTTCCTTGGAGTTACCAAGTCTAGACCTTAGAGTCCATTTTATATATACATATTTGATGGGTTGGTCGAGGCCCTGTCCCGACCATGATACAGGTTGTTATCTCTAGACGCTTGTAGACAAGTCCTGTATAGTTTGTATGTCAGTAGATATTCATGGCGGCCTCGTCAGCCTGCACAGTTATATATATATTTTTATATGATTCAGAATATGGCCTCACCGGTCCAAGTTTAGGGTTACCCATACAGAGTTCATAGTTACAGAGTGGTACGCTCGGGCCGAGCATGGCACCGGGTGTTGTTCACGCCTCTTCAAGTTTGGGGCATGACATGGCTACTACCAGTTGAAGTCATCAGATGTCCCTAAGATACCTTTTTGGACTCGGTAGGGGCATTATGAGTTCCTAGTGATGTCATTTGGGTTGGAAAATTCCCCAACAACATTTATGGATTTGATCAACCGGGTATTTAAGCCCTTTTTGGATTCTTTCGTGATCGTATTCATTGATGATATCTTGATCTACTCTTGCAGTCGAGAGGAACATGAGCAACATCTTCGGATTGTACTTCACACTTTGAGAGATAGTGACTTATATGCCAATTGTTTGAAGTGTGAGTTTTGGTTGGACTCGATCACCTTTTTGGGGCATGTTTTATCGGCCGAGGGAATTATGGTGGATCCTAAGATAATTGAGGCAGTTCAAAACTAGCCTAGTCCTACTTCAGCTACGGAGATTCGGAGCTTCTTGGGTATGACAGGTTATTATCGCCGGTTCATGGAGGGGTTTTCATCCATACCAGGCCCATTGACTAGATTGACCTAGAAAGGTGCTCCATTCAGGTGGTCCGATGACTGTGAGTTGAGCTTTCAGAAACTCAAGACTGCCGTGACAACAACTCCAATGTTGGTATTGCCCATAGGTTCAGATCCTATACAGTGTATTATGATGTATCGCGTATTGGGCTCGATGACGTATTGATGTAGGATGGCAGTGTGAGTTCATACGTGTTGCGATAGTTGAAGGTTCACGAGAAGAATTACCATGTTATTGACTTGGAGCTGGTAGCCATTGTTCATGCATTAAAGATTTGGAGGCATTACCTCTACGACGTGTCATGTGAGGTATTCACAAATCAACGGAGTCTACAACATTTGTCCAAGCAAAACGATCCCAATTTGAGGTAGCGGATGTGGTTGAAGCTTTTAAAAGACTATGATATCACCATTTTGTATCATCTCGGGAAGGCCAATGTGGTGACCGATGCCTTGAGTAGAAAGACTATGAATATGGGTAGCCCTGCATATATTCCAGTTGGTGAGAGACCGTTGGCATTAGATGTTCAGGCCTTGGCCAATCAGTTTGTGAGGTTAGATGTTTCGGAGCCCAGTCGTGTTCTACCTTGCACGGTCTCTTGGTCTTCCTTGTTTGAGCGCATCAGAGAGCGTCAATATGACGGCCCCCATTTGCTAGTCCTTAAGGACACAGTGTGGCACGTTGGTTCCAACCATGTTACTATTGGAGCTGATGGGGTGTTGCGGAGGCAGGGTAGGATTTGTGTGCCCAGTGTGGATGGGCTTTGTGAGTTGATTCTTGAGGAGGCCCACAGTTCGCGGTATTCTATTCATTAGGGTGCTGCCAAAATGTATCAGGATTTGAGGCAGCATTATTGGTGGAGAAGAATAAAGAAGGATATAGTTGCATATGTGGCTCGGTGTTTGAATTGTCAGTAAGTAAAATACGAGCATCAGAGGCCTGGTGATCTACTTTAGAGGCTTGAGATTCCTAAGTGGAAGTGGGAGCTTATTACCATGGATTTCATTGTTGGGCTCCCATGGAGTCAAAAGAAATTTGACGTTATATTATTTCACTTTTATGCTTCAATCATGCATATGGGTGATTGTGGATAGGTTGACCGAGTTGGCTCATTTCATTCCAGTAGCAGTTACCTATTCTTCGGAGTGGTTGGCTGAGATCTATATTCGCGAGGGGCTCAGGTGCATTTTAGACATATTTCAGATGAGTTTGGCTAATGAAAAGTCAACTAGTGCAATACCAGTTATGGTACTTTGTTGCAGATCTCACAATTGCGAGGTCTGGCTTGCAAGTGCGAGCCTCGCTTTTGTGAAGAATTATTCGCATTTGCGAGCATGGACTGGGTAAAACTCGTAATTGCGAGAATTTATTCGCATTTGCAAACTGTGGACTCTTTCTTTTGCGATGCGATCACTAGCCACTAGAGTCTGCTTTGCATTTGCGATGTTTCTGGTCGCATTTGCGATGGTGGTAAATTCGCATTTGTGATCTAAACATCGCATTTGCGACTTCTACTCTTCTGCAACAAAGTTCGGATTTGCGACCCTTGTATTGCATTTGTGATGTTCGCAATTGCGAAAAAGGCTTCGCAATTGTGACATCTGCAACTGGGTAAAAGAGCGAAAAAACGGGACTTAACTCATTTCTCATAATTTCTCAACCCTAAACACCCTAGAGGCGATTTTTCAAGAGACTTTTCTTTTCAAATTTATTATTAAGTGACTTTAATCTATTTATTTTGAATTACCCATTACCTTTCATGAGATTTAAACTTCAAATTTAGGATTTCCATGATAAAAATTAGGGATTTATGTAGAATTGGGTTTTTTTGTAAAATTTAGATTTAGACCTCGAATTGGGGTCATATTTCAAAACAAATCACATAACTGGGCTAGGGGTGAATGGGTAATCAGGTTTTGGTCTGAATCTTGGGTTTTGACCAAGCGGGCCTGGGGTTGACTTTTTTTGACGTTTTCCAAAATCATTAAAGATTGAATCTCTTTCACTCGTGGGTAGTTTCTATAGCTTATTTTGAATTGTTTGAACTATATTTGGTCAGATTCGATTGGTATGGAGGCGCATTTTAGAGAAAAGGCCCTGATTGAGCTTTGATTTGTTTGCGGAGTGAGGTAAGTGTTGGATCTAACCTTGACTTGAGGGAATTAGGAATTGTGAACTATGTGTTATGTGGATTATTTGAGAAAACGGCATATATGTGAGGTGACATGTGTGTATACGCCATCAAGATATTTGTTTCCATGTTTTCTCGCTATTTCATGAATTACCTTATTTCATGCCTTAATTGTTACATGCTTTATTTGACTTCTATGCCGTAATTTTGTATTTGCCATTTAATTATTCTTGTATTGAGTTGTTCGTCCTTTTCATGAATCCATGCTTATTTTTCTACTTGCCTTAACAGTTTTACTTGCGCACCTTAATTATCACGTGCTTTACTTGCCCTGTTGTTTTTGTTATATTTGTTGCATTCCTTTGATTATTACGTGGTTCCTTTATTTCCTAGCACTCATACCTTTTGATTGTAGAAATTCTTGTAAATTTAGTTATTTGATTGGTTATTTTTATTAAAATTATTTGTGGATCGGGTTACACGCCGCAACGGGAATTGAAGGATAATAAATTGAAATAGTGGAATAAGGAAGGATTATGACATTGATGAATAATGATATGGTGAGATCGGGTTGCGCACCGCAACGGTTTGTGTACGTAATATTTGATATTGATAAATGATGATATGGTGAAATAAGGAAGAATTATGATATTGATGATATGGTGGATCAGATTGCGCGCCGCAACGGATGGTCTACATTATACTTGATATTGTCACAATCCGGAATCCCAACCTCGAGGTCCTGATGGAACCTAACATTCACTTGCTAGGCAAGCCGACATGAGATAATTAAATAGCCAATTTTAATAGTTAAAATAAAATAGTGATATGCAACGAGAAGAAGAAACCCAATCTAACACAGTATTGATATAAATCGCGTGAAAATGTTCACTCCCAGAATTCAGAAGTCTACAAGCAAGGTCTGAAATAAATACAACTGGTTCGAAAGAAATGAACAGTAAAAGTGGGGAAAGGAAGGGGACTTCAAGGTCTGCGGACGCCAGCAAATCTACGCCAGCAATGATCCAAGTTGACGCACCTCACACACCGTGGGGATCAATACATGTATCTGCATAAGAAGTGCAGAAAAACCCAATGTACTTTGTAAGTGTCGATCCTAACCTCGACGAGGTAGTAACGAGGATATGACAAGACAACTACGTAGATAAACGTGTACACATGTATATAAAGCAGAAAAAACAATACATAATGATAACGTACAAATTGGGAGGGGACATGCAAAAGGGGCACATATAACAAGTGCGACAGGTATGAAATCATGAAATAACCAATGAAATTAGATAAACCAGTGATATGAAAATGCCACAGCATCACCTTTCATGCTTTTACTCTCGTCCTCACCATGCAATAATATGAATATAATGGCACGTCATCACCCTTCGTGCTTTTACTCTCATCCTCACCATTTAGTAATAATATGAATGAAATGGCACAGCGTCACCCTTCATGCTTTTACTCTCTTCCTCACCCTCTAATCATGATAATGTAAATTAAATGGTACGACATCACCCTTCGTGCTTTTACTCTCTACCTCACCTTGTACTCATGATAATATAAATGAAATGGTATGGCATCATCCTTCGTGCTTTTACTCGCTTTCTCACCATGTAATCTTGATAATATGAATTTGGGTAATAAATAATGTGGGGAATAAATTCAACGTCAAATATGGTGTCATGATACCCAACTTCAACTTCCAAAAATATTCAACAACTATGAAATAAGCAAAAATTCAAAAACAGATAATCAAAGAAGTAATAACCTAACCTAAGCATGGATGTCACAAGTAGCAAACTAATAAAATACAAAGAACCAAGTCCCACCCGCATGACTTAACCCAATAACAATGTATAAGTACTTGTGACCTCATATATACATTTTTCCCACACATAAAACATGTAGAAAATAAACTAACAAGTCCTAATCCCTCAAGTCAAGGCTATGCACGATACTTACCTCGCTCTGCAATCAAATCAAATCAAACCTCAACCGAGGCTTTGACTCTATAATTAGCCTCCAAACTAATCAAATCTAACCAAATGTAGTTCAAACAATTCAAAATAGGCTTTAGAAACTACCCACGAGTGAAAACGATTCAATCTTTAATGATTTTAAAAAAACAAAGTCAACAAAAGTCAACTCGAGGTCTGCTTGTTCAAAATCCGAGATTAAGACCAAAACCCAATCACCCATTAACCTCCGAGCCCGGTTATGTGATTTGTTTCGAAATCTGACCCCAATTCGAGGTCTAAATCTCAATTTTACAAAAATCATCAATTCTACCCAAATCTCTAATTTCTACCATGGAACTCCTAGCCTTGATGTTGAAATCTCATGAAATGCAATAGGTAATTGAAAGACAATGGAGTAAAGTCACTTACCAATTAATTTGGGAATAATTGTCTCTTGGAAAATCGCCTCTAAGGTGTTTAGGGTTGAGATATTGTGAAAAATGAGCTAAGTCCCGGTTTTCCCTTCCTTTACCCAGCTGTGGATGTCGCAATTGCGATTTTTTTCGCAATTGCAAACACTGCAAATACGAGACAAGGGTCGCAAATGCAAAACCTGTCTCATGGCCACAGGAGTCGCAAATGCAATATTTTGTTCGCAGTTGTGTACTCCCAACCTTTGTAAATGCAGACCATTTCTTCACAAATGCGAAGACAACTCAAGTACTACGGAGTCGCAAATGCGACACTGAGATCGCAATTGAGATCACTGACAGTTCGCAATTGCAAAAATAATCCTCGTAAATGCGAAACCACCCAATCCAGCCCATGCTCACAAATGCGAACACTTGTTCGCAAAAGCGAGGCTCGCAATTGCGAGCCAGAACTCGCAAATGCAAGATCTGCAGCAGAGCACCAGCACCAAGAAGTGCACCAGCAATTCCAACCTTAACCAAACTCAAATGACACATGTCTGAAACTCACCAGATCCCCTCAGGCTCCAAATCAAACATGCACACAAGTGTAACAATATCATACGAACTCGATCGCACGATCAAAACACCAAAATATTACCTAGAACCACGAATCAGATATCAAAATCAACTCCATTTTGCACCAAATTTTGCAAACAAGTCATAAATTGTGAAGTGAATCTATACCGAGTTTGGATACCAAAATCCGAACCCTATAGCAACAAAGTCAACCTACGGTCAAACTTAGGACTTATTTAAACCTTCAAATTACTAGTTTTCAACAAATCAAGTTAAATCAAGTTAGGGACTTTCGAATTCAATTTCGGGCATACGCCCAAGTCCCAAATCACGATACGGACCCACCAAGACCGTCAAACACTGATCCGGGTCCTTTTATACAAAATATTTATCGTAGTCAAGTCAAATCATTTTCAAGGCTAAAATTCACCTTTTCTTGATTTTTCCACATAAACGTTTTTCGGAAAATGACACGGACTCCGCATGCAAATTGAGGAATACTGAACAGAGCTATTTGAGGTCTCGAAACACATAAATAAGGGCTAAAAGTCAAAATGACCTATCGGGTCATCACATTCTCCACCTCTTAAATAAACGTTCGTCCTGGAACACCCATAGAAAGGTACCTGGACTGGTGAAAAGGTGTGGGCATTTACTCTGCATGTCGGACTCGGACTCCTACATGGATTCCTCGATCGACTATCCTCTCCACGGTACTCTAACTGATGGATTACTCTTAAGCTTCAACTTCCTGCCTATCTAGAATGGTCACCGGATCCTCCTCATAAGTCAAATCCTTGTTCAATTAGACGGAGCTGAAATCTAATACATGGGACGGATCACCGTGATACTTCTGAAGCATGGAGACATGGAACACCGGTGAACAACTGATAAGCTAAATGGCAGTGCAAGCTTGTAGGCCACCTCACCAACATTATTTCTGAACCTCATAACACCCTTCATGGGTGAAACACGGAGCAAAACCCTCTCTCCAACCATGAATGCAACATCATGAACGCTACGATCGACATAAATCTTCCTCCTAGACTGAGCTATGTGAAGTCGATCCTGAATCATCTTGACCTTTTCCAAGGCATCCTGAACCAAATCGGTACCCAACAACCGAGCCTCTCCCGGCTCTAACCAACCAAATGGCGAAGGGTACCATGTGTCGTATAATGCCTCATAAGGAGCCATCTGAATACTTGATTGGTAGTTGTTGTTGTAGGAAAACATCAAAACTGGAAAGAACTGATCCCAAGAACCACTGAAATCCATAACGCAGGTGCGAAGCATATCCTCCGATATCTGTATGGTGTGCTTGGACTGACCATCCGTCCGAGGGTAAAATATTATACTGAACTCAACTCGTGTGCCTAACTCACACTGTACGACCCTCCAAAAGTGCTATGTGAATTGTGTACCCCGATCAGAAATGATGGACACCGGCACACCATAAAGATGAACAATTTTGCGGATATAGATCTCAACTAACCGCTTTGAAGAATAGGTAACTGCTACTGGAATGAAATGTGCTGACTTGGTCAACCTGTCCACAATGACCCATACTGCTTCGAATTTCTTCGAAGTCCGTGGGAGCCCAACAGCAAAATCCATGGTAATATGCTCCCACTTCCACTCGGGAATCTCAAGCATCTGAAGCAAACCGCCATGCCTCTGATGCTCGTACTTTACTTGCTGACAATTCAAACACCGAGCCATAAATGCAACTATATCCTTCTTTATTCTTCTCCACCAATAATGGTGCCTCAAATCCTGATACATCTTGGCGGCACCAGAATGGATGGAATACCGCAAACTGTGGGCCTCCTCAAGAATCAACTCTCGAAGCGCATCCACATTTGGCATACAAATCCGACCCTGCATCCGCAACACCCCATCATCTCCGATAGTAATCTAATTGGCACCACCTTAACGCACCATGTCCCTAAGGACAAGCAAATAGGGGTCGTAATACTGACACTCCCTGATGTGCTCATACAAAGAAGATAGAGAGACTGTGCAAGCTAGAACACGATTGTGCTCCAATACAACTAACATCATGAACTGATTGGCCAAGACCTGAACATCTGATGTTAGAGATCTCTCACCAACTGGTATATATGCAAGACTACCCATAGTCACAGTCTTTCTACTCAAGGCATTGGCTACCACATTGGCCTTCCCGGGATGGTACAAAATGGTGATATCATAATCTTTCAACAACTCCAACCATCTCCGCTACCTCAAGTTGAGATCCTTTTGCTTGAACAAATATTGTAGACTTCGATGGTCCGTTAACACTTCACGACACACCGTAGAGGTAATGCCTCAAAATATTTATTGCATGAACATTGGCTGCCAACTCTAGGTCATGAACATGGTAATTCTTCATGAACCTTCAACTGCGGCGATGCGTAAGTGATTACCCTACCATCCTGCATCAATACTGCACCGAGCCCAATATGCGATGCATCATAATACACCATGTAGGACCTGTGGGCAGCACCAACACTGGCACCGTAGTCAAAGCCGTCTTGAGCTTATGAAAGCTCAACTCACACTCATTGGACCACCCAAAAGCAGCACCCTTCTGGGTCAATCTATTCAATGTAGCTGCTATGGATGAAAACCCCTACACGAACCACCAATAATAACCCGCCAAACCCAGGAAATTCCGAATCTCTATAGCTAAAGTAGGTCTAGGCCAGTTCTGAACTGCCTCAATCTTCTTAGGATCCACTTTAATGCCCTCGGCCGATACAACATGCCCCAAAAAGGCAACCGAGTCCAACCAAAACTAACACTTCAAAAACTTGGCATACAACTGACTATCTCTCATAGTCTGAGGTACAATCTGAAGGTGATATTCATGCTCCTCTCGATTGCGGTAGTACATCAAGATATCATCAATGAATACGATCATAGAAGAATCTCAATACGGCTTAAATACCCAGTTCATCAAATCCATAAATATTGCTGGGGCATTTGTTAACCCAAATAAAATCACTAGAAATTCATAATGCCCACACCGAGTCCGAAAAGCTATCTTTGGGACATCTGATGCCCTAATCTTCAATTGATGGTAGCCAGACCTCAAATCAATCTTTGAAAACATTTTGGCACTTTGAAGCTGATCGAATAAGTCATCAATCCTCGGCAACGGGTGCTTGTTCTTGATAGTGACTTTGTTCATCTGTCGATAGTCTATACACATCCTAATCGAACCATCCTTCTTCTTCACGAACAACACGGGCACACCCCAAGGCGAGACACTAGGTCTATGAATCCCTTATCAAGCAAACTTTGCAACTGCTCCTTTAGTTCCCTCAACTCGCGTGGGGCCATACGGTATGGTGGAATAGAAATGGGCTTAGTGCCTGGAGCCAAGTTAATACATAAGTCAATATCTCTGTCGGGTGGCATACCCGGCAAATCTGCAGGAAACACCTCAAGGAATTCACGTACAACTGGTACCGAATCTATGGAAGGAACCTCCACACTAGAATCGCGAATATAGGACAAAGAAGAAAAATATCCCTTCTCGACCATATGACATGCCTTCAAATAAGAAATAACCCTGCTGTTAGAATGACCAGGAGTCCCTCTCTACTCTAATCGAGGCAACCCCGGCATGACTAAGGTCACCGTCTTGGGGTGAAAGTCCAATATAGGATGATACGGTGACAAGCAATCCATGCCCAAAATAATATCAAAGTCCACCATATTAAGAAGTAGGAGATCTACACTAGTCTCAAGACTCCCAATAGTAATCACACACAAGCGATAGACAGGATCTACAACAATATAATCTTCTACAGTTGTGTACATATACATAGGAGCACTCAAATAGTCATGAGGCATAAACAGATATGAAGCAAAAGAGGATGACACGTAGGAATAAGTAGAGCCCGGATCAAATAGAACTAAAGCATCTCTATGGAAAACTGGAATCATACTTGTGATGCCAATGTCAGATGACTCTGCCTCTGGTCTAGCCGGGAAAGCATAAAAATAGGGTTGGGCCACACCACTCTGACCTCTAGCTTGCTGGTCTCCACCTCTAATGGCCTGACCTCCACCTCTGGTAGCCTGACCCCCACCTCTAGCTGGCTGAGCAGGCGGTGAAGCAACCGGTGGCGGAACTATGGCACGAGAACCTTGATGGTGCATGCCGTCCTACGATCTGGGGCATAATATAGAAAGGTGCATATGAGCTCTTCAAGTATAACAAGCCCTCAACTGTTGTGACTATTGACCCTGGAACTGGCCCTGTCGACCTAGATAACCACTCTGATAACTCTGAATTGGAGGTTCACTAGTAGAAGCTGATGGTGTACTGTGGGCCAGCTTCACATGATGAGATACATAAGGACCACGTCTACACGAAGCACTGTGGGATGCCTGAAGCACTGACTGAAATGGCCTAGGAGAATGGCCTCTACCAAAAGTACCCCTGCCTCCATACGAGGCACCAGTGAAACCACTGAAATGATGAGGCATTTTATCAGATATCGGCCCCCTCTCCTGACCATGAACCATATCGATCCGCCTAGGAATATCTACGGCCCTCTAGAAAGAAATATCATCTCTAGTCTCCTTGGCCATCTATAGCCTGATATTGAAAATGAGTTCATTAATGAATCTCCTCACTCTCTCCCTCTCAGTAGGGAGAAAGACAATGGCATTGCAAGTTAGGTCCATGAATTGAGTCACATACTGGGTGAGGGTCATGCTACCCTGCTGAAGGCACTCAAACTGTCTGTGGTACTCCTCTCTCAGAGTTAAAGAAACGATATTCTCTAGAAATAGCTGTGAAAACCGATCCCACGTAAGTGAAGGTGAACCAGCTGGTCTAGTCAACAGATAATCTCTCCACCATCTCTTAGCAGAACCGGTCATCTGGAACACTACAAATTCAACCCCATTGGTCTCAACGATACCCATGTTGCGCAACACCTCATGGCAACGGTCAAAGTAGTCATGTGGGTCCTCAGAAGGTGCACCACTAAAATGAACATGAAAGAGCTTGGTAAACTTATCCAACCTCTTCAAGGCCTCAAAAGACATAGTAGGCCTATCCTCGGCATGTGCCGCAATAACTGGCTAAACTATCCCAACTGGCTGGGATGCTAGAGTCTGATATAGGGGAGCCATATGCTCTGTAGTTTGAGTAGCGGGAGTCTGTGCTTCTCCCCCAACCTAAGAGATGGCATGAGACACTAGAAATGAACCGGTATAGGCCATACTCTCCATAAGGTCCAACAAGCGTACTAGAGCGTCCTGAAGCACTACAATTGTATGATCCCTCCGGGACCTGAACTAGTCTGACGGGTGAGGCTTGAGCTAAGACCTCCTCCTCATGATCAATCTGAGGCTCTACTGTGGTTGCTGTTGCTTGAGCTCTAGGCTGAGCTCCGCCTCCAACTCGTCCTCTGGATCAATTTCAACCTCGGCTCCTACCCCTGGTAGTAGCTGCCATAGGGGACTCTGGTTCCTATCCGACTCCAGATGTTGTACGTGTTTTCACATGATAGAAAGAGAAAGAAGTGAAATTTTTCCTAAGACTCTATAGCCTTTGGAAGATAAGTACAGACGTCTCTGTACCAATCCTCCAGACTCTACTAAGCTTCCTCATGACTCGTGAGACCTAGGTAACTGAGTGCTTTGATACCAATTTGTCACAACCCGGAATCCCAACCTCGGGGTCGTGATGGAGCCTAACATTCACTTGCTAGGCAACCTGATGTGAGATAATTAAATAGCCAATTTTAATAGTTAAAATACAATAGTGATATACAACAAAAAGAAGAAACCCAATATAACAACATATAAGTCACGTGATAATGTTTACTCCTAGAAATCTGGAGTCATAAGTTCACGAGCAACTAGAAGTGTACAAGCAAGGTCCGAAATAAATACAACTAGTTCGAAAGAAATGAACAGTAAAAGTGGGGAATGGAAGGGGACTTAAAGGTCTGCGGCCGCCAATAGATCTACCTCGAGATCCATATGCAATGATGCAAGCTGACGCACCTCACGCATCGCGGAGATCAATACCAGTATTTGCACAAGAAGTGCAAAAGTGTAGTATCAGTACAACTAACCTAATGTACTCCGTAAGTGTCGAGCCTAACCTCAACGAGGTATTGACGAGGCTATGTCAAGACACCTACGTAGATAAACCTGTACAAGTGTATATAAAGCAGCAACAATAACAGAGAATGATAACGTACAAATTGGGAGGGGACATGCAAAAGGGGAAAATATCACAGCTGCGACAGGTAAAAAATCACGAAATAGCCAAGTAAATCATCAACCGGTGAAATCAGATAAACCAATAATATAAAAATGACACGGCATCACGCTTTATTCTTTTACTCTCGTCCTCACCATATAGTAATAATATGAATGAAATGGCACGGCATTACTGATCCACGTCCAATTTGCACCCAATAGTGAGTGGAAACAGTCGTTGGAAGAATAGTACCCAACAAGAGTCGGGTTCGATTTCCACAGGGAGTTTAATAGGGGTGTTAGGGTGTACACTTGATGAGTGTAATTGAAATAACTAAATTGCTCTTCCACACAAGGGATTTTTTTTTACTTCTAAAATAACACTAACAATTACAATCTAATGAGAAGAAACTAGAAAGCGGGTGATTGTTTTTGTTGTTTTTACCAAATGGTTAATGTCACGACCCAATTTTTCATCCGTTTGGTATTATGATGGCACCTAGTCTTAGGGACTAGGTAAGCCTAACATTAATTAAAACAACATTATTTAAATAACATCTAACGAGTTAAATAGAAATCTCTTACAATTCCCAAAACCGGTAGTACAAGTCATAAGCTCTACAGAGTTTGCTATCACTTCTAAATACAACTGTTCGGAAGTAAGCAAAAATAGTGTAAATACAAAAGAGGAAGGTGACTCCGAAGCCTGCAAACGCAGCAGCAGGTTTACCTTGAGTCTCCTCAGCAAGGATCCGCACAGCTACTAACGATCGATACCTGGATCTGCACAAAAATGTGCAGAAGAGTAGCATGAGCACACCACAACAGTGCCCAGTAAGTATCAAGACTAACCTCGGTGAAGTAGTGACGAGGACTAGTCAAGACACCCACTAGTCTAATAAACTGAACAAGTATAAGTATAGGGATGACAGAACATGACATCTATATGAGGACCCCACGATATGGCTAACGACATAACAACTGCAATAAGGAAGGAAAGACAACAAGTAACAGCGGAACACCAGAATAAGACACAGAAGAATGAACGAAAGCACAACCCAAATCCCAAAATCACAATACAGTAAAGGCAAGTAGTAACTCAGCAACTGCAATAGATTTCACATCAGGACTCAGCCAACAAACCCCAATAAATTAGTCAAATCCTTCAAGTGTAAACTTTCACCCGTAAGTTTTTAAATTGAGGTCTTTAGAATATAATCCTTTTCAATAAGAATTTTTTTTTTTTTGAAATATTCTTCTTTCCAATAAATATCTTTCAAATATAGTTCTTTCAAGATAAAAACCTTTCAAATATAAACTTTTTCCAGTAATATATTTCGAGTATAAGTCACCCTGTGACACTTAAGCATGGAAGATTAGCAGCTCCGAACACAGATATAACCACAGGGGAACCTACCGAGATACCGTCCCGTAGTCCCGAATTAAATATGCAAGACAGGGGGATCTCCCGAAATACGTCCGTAGTCCCAATTTAAATATGCAGTGCTGGGGGATCTCCCGGAATACGTCCGTAGTCCCAAAGTAAATATGCAAGACAGGGGGAACTCCCGAAATATGTCTGTAGTCCCAATTTAAATATGCAGTGCTAGGGGATCTCCCAGAATACGTACGTAGTCCTAAAGTAAATATGCAAGACAGGGGGATCACCCGGAATACGTCCGTAGTCCCAATTTAAATATGCAGTGCTAGGGGACCTCCCGGAATACGTCTGTAGTCCCAATTTAAATATGCAGTACAAACAACAGAGATAACAAATATAACACGACAGAAACCTCGTACCTCACCACAACAAGTGCAAAAGCAACAATGACAAAGATGCAAGGTACGGCGAGCAAATCAACTCAAGAACTTAAATCACAAGAACGGTAGAACTCATTCACAAGGAATAACCACAGTGAAGAATGCTAGGCACAAGGAGAACAACTTAACAAGGGAAAACAAAACAAATTATAGCAACGATTCCACAATATTCAAGTCAACGGTAAGAAGCCAACACGAGTCAAATAGTTCCAAATAATGGCAAGTCAACTAAGATATAAGTTATCTAAACTCCTTCTGAGGTTGAGCAATTAAGAGGAATATTCAACAATTCAAGTAAGGATAAGCAACGAAAGATAATCATAACTCCAATTAAGGCTAAACAATTATAGGATGAGAAAATAATGATTTCAATTAAAGATAAGCAGTTATGAAAAATATAGCACGACGATAGAAGAGGTAAAATCTTTGGTTATGTCGAATAAGGGTCAAATAGATAATAAGAGTGAATCCTAAAGCAATTATCTCTAATCAAAGCATGTAAAGGTGAAACTAGCAAATAGGAATTTAAGCGTATCAAGAACAACATCATACATGGTGAATATAAAAACATAAGAACCCTAAAAGGCCAACTTTCCACAAATAAGTCTGAGCACGCACTCGCCACCTCACGTACACAGACTACAATCAGCATAGATGACTCAAATCCTAAGGGGAAAATCCTCCACACAAGGTTAGGCAAGATACTTACCTCAAACTGCGCTCAATCAGCCAAGCAGTATGCCCTTTCGTTAATTTTCTGACTCCGATCGGCTCGAATCTAGTCATAAATAATTAGATTCAATCAATACAAATTGTAGGAATAAATTTCATATGAAAATACAAATTTCTACAAAAATCTGAAATTTAACCCAAAAATTGCCTGTGGGGACCACTTCTCGAAACTTGACAAAAGTTACAAAATATGAAACGCCCATTCCGATTAGATTTCAACCATACCTATTTCATTCAATTCCGATAACAACTCGACCTCCAAATCTTAAATTGAATCAAAAGGGTTTTCACAATTTTTCCCAACTAAATTCACCAATTAAATATTAAAAACAACCATGGATTCAGGTAATTTAACCAATATTGAGTCAAGAACACTTACCCCATTATTTCTTCTAAAAATCTCCCAAACATCGCCTCATCCTGAGCTCCAATCCGTCAAAAATAAAAAATGGGACGAATTTCTGAACTTAAACTCACTGCCCAGGCTTTTCTTCTTCGCACAGCGTGACCAGTGTCGCGTTCGCGAAGGCCTGACCATGCACAGCATCGCGTTCGCGTTCGCATTTGAGCTCTCGCATTCACGGTAGCCAACTGCCCTCCTTAATCGCGTTCGCAGTCCATGCTTCGCGTTCGGGAAGGGTTAATGGCTCAAGGTCCCGGCTCCCCTTCCTTCTTCGCGTTCGCGACCACTGCGTCGCATTCGCGTAAGCTTGACCAGACCTTGCCTCGCATTCGCGAAGGTTAAATCCAGCACCCCAAAATTTCTTCTTCGCGAACGCGGGACTTTCTTCGCGTTCGCGAAGAAGGAAACCAGACACCAGAATCAGCAGTTCCAAAACAACTCCAAATGATCTGAAACACACCCGAGGCCCCCGGGACCTCAACCAATCTTACCAACCAGTCCCATAACATATTATGAACTTGCTCAAGGTCTCAAATCGCATCGAACAACATCAAAATGACGAATCGTACTTCAAAATTAAAAATCCATGAACTTTGAACTTTCAAATTCTATAACTTGTGTCGAAACACATCAAATCAATCTGGAATGACTTCAAATTTTGCACACAAGACATAAATCACATAACGGACCTATTCAAATTTTCAGAATCGGATTTCGACCTCGATATAAAAAAGTAACTAATCGCCTCATAGCTAACGGAAAAAAAATTAAAACGTCCATCAACAATGAGAAAAGATAAGCAACTATTTCGTCGCAATGCAAGCAGAAACTTAAGAAAGTTGTCTGCGTTTTTTCTTCCCTTGGGAGACCAAGTCAGTGCTTGATTCTTATCCACCTTTATAAAAGCTATATAAAAGGCCTTGTCCAGCAATCTTTCCAACTCTCAAATGGGCCCGGTCCAAACTCAAATGTCCAGCTGGTTCAATGATAAATTTTTTTACCTTTGTACATTGTATTTTACCCCTAGCTGATTTATGACAAATATTTTAAATACTCCTTTATCCCAAAAGTCAGTGTATAAACTCTCTCTTTATCCTTTAAGTTTGTCATCTATTGGAAACAACCTCTCTATCTTCACAAGATAGGAGTAAGGTCTGCATACACACTACCCTCTCCAGACCCCACGGTGTGGGATAATACTAGGTATGTTGTTGTTGTTGTAAGTCATCTAACTCCAAACTTCGGTATCCCGAAAATCAAGCCTTGTAATCCCTTAAGATATAATAATTTCAACTTCTTAATTCGTGTATCCCGCACATATTATATGTTCAACTAATTAAGATAGTAGTATTCATACTCAAGCCTAACTCAAAAGTTCACATTTAAAATATCGGATTATTACACGAGGTTCCCAGTGCACCACAGACTGGGCCTCGCGAGGTCTGGTGCCTAGTACTCCCCCAGTTAGTGAATTAAATGTTTCCTACTCGATTTTGGACTTGGAGACTCCGACTCTAACCTATAAACGTGCTTTGTGGAGGGTTGGATGATTTTTGAAGGCAACGAGGGCTTAGGAACGCAACAGAGCACGAATTTTATTGTTTCTTCCATCATCCATCTCGTATTCATAGAGTTTATGTTTAAAAATAATATTTTGATTGTTGCTACGAACATGAGTGGCTAGAAACCCCTTTGTTCTGGAGTTATGGGTTGTTATTGACTATTATTGTTTGATGGTTGATGATATTACATGATTCTATCAAATTAATTTGTTTATTCAATCTTGCGCTCAATTATTTTATTGCATAGGTAACAGTAGAATACTATCTATAAATTTATAATTGAACTCGAAAGTGGGAACTATAGATTGCATATAAGAATGAATAGACTATGTTCTTGAATCCAGGCATCGGAGAATATATTCACGATAGACGTATTTTTGTCGCCTTGGTTATTTTTTGTCACGACCCGAAATTTCCACCCTCGGGACCGTGATGGTGCCTAATATTTTACATGCTAGAAAAATCAATGTTAGATATAATTATTAACCATTTTTAACAATCCAAATTAATTTATCACAATAAAGCTGAATAGTCTGAAATAAGGTGAAAAACTAATAAACGACGAAATCCAAATACAATCCAGAATTGATATCACGAATACACGAGTGTCTAGAGTACTACAAATAATAGTCTGAATAAAAACATAACTGTCTGAATCAAGATAGCAACTAAAAGTATATAAAAGGGGACTTCAAGGCTGTGAATGCCATGCAGCTATACCTCAAGTCTCCGCTAGTAGTAAAATTCGGGCAACCTCACTGAATGTTGCTGGGACCAACTCCGATATCTGCACAAGAAGTGCAGCGTATATTATGAGTACAACCGACTCCACGTATTCTGTAAGTGTTGAGCCTAACCTCGATGAAGTAGTGACGAGACTAAAGCGGGCCACTTACAATAACCTGTACGCTGTGATAATAATAATAATAAGAGGGAAAGAAAATAGGAAATAAAAGTAAAATAGTTAATTAATGGAAAACGAACTCAAACCTCACTATCATAAAGGCCAAAATAACAAACCTCACAATCTCATATAAAAATGCTGAAACTAACACAACAACAATAACAAGTTTAAAACACACAAACCGGATCTCACCGTAACATTCTTTATCAATATATGTGAAGGCATCATAGTTCATTTTGAGTTTTAGCCTTTATTTCTATATTTTGAGATCTTGAATAGCTCCGTTTAGCATTTCTTGATTTGCGTTGTAATAACCCGACTTGTCGTTTAAAGAACTTATGTTCCGTTCGGTGGCTTAAGGTCTCAAGCAGCTTTGAAATGTGTATTATGACTTATGAGGGTGGTCAAGTTTGATTTTTAGATGATTCAGGATTTAATTGAAAGAACAATTCTTGTTTTGGAAGATTAAGTTGAAATAATTGATCGGATGGTGAATTATGTATAAAAGACCCCGAAATGGAGTTTTGATGATTCCAATAGCTCCATATGATGATTTTGGACTTAGGAGCGTGTCCGAATTTTTTTTTGGAAGTCCGTAGTGAAATTTTGCTTGATATGACGAAAATTGAACTTTTGGGAAGTTTGACCGAGAAGTTGACTTTTTGATATCGGAGTCGAAATTCAGTTCTGAAAATTTACATAGATCCATTATGTCATTTATGACTTGTGTGCAAAATTTGAGGTCAATCGAAATTGATTTGTAGGTTTAGGCATCGAATGTAGAAGTTGGAAATTCTTAAATTTCTTATGTTTGAATTAGGGTATGATTCGTGGTTTTAGCGTTGTTTTATATGATTTGCGGTTTCAACTAAATTTGTATGATATTTTAGGACTTGTTGGTGTATTGGTTTGAGGTCTCGAGGGCCTCGGGTGAGTTTCAGAGTGGTTTCGAATCATTTTTAACTACTGGTTTTCTTTGACAACAATGTGTGAAATTTCTGATACGCAGAGATGATTTTGGAATCTTATATCTCTAAATATATAAGGAATATGGAAATTATCAAAACATGAAAGTTTTATTCCTTTGATTCTAGTTTTCAGAATAATAAACCATTCATTATTCAGACATTTGTACAAAAAGTTATGATCGATTCACTGAAGCTGGTACTGTAGATTTTGGCTACAACAGTGTGCATCGCCAGAAATTTCTGTTGCACAGGGCTAACTTTGGGAGCTTATATCTTGCAATCTATAAGGAGTTGGGCAATGAGCAAAACATGAAAGTTGTAGCCTTTATATCTTGTTTGTAGAAATTTAAATCATTTGGTAGTTAGAGTTGAGTACAAGAAGTTATAGTTGATACACTACAGGCTATCGGGGAAGAGTTTTGGAAGAGTTTGATGTTTTCATCATAAGCATATAATGATCCAAAGGTCCATTTTTAGTTCTAGATATTGAAATTCTATTTTGAGACTTCCAAGATTTTGATAATGAATTATAGGAGTGATCTGAAAAGTTTGGTCTAATTTCATCAAGTCGCGATTGGGTTTTTAGCGCAAAACATGAGTTAATTGTTTAACGAGCGGAATTGGTATCGCATTGAACAAATGGGCTCTGAATTGAGTTTTGATTTTTATGACTAGGTTTGTATTATTATTTGTCACTCATAGGAACAAGAATCGTCGAATTCCGAGTTCGTATGATGGAGTTAGAGCCTTTTTAGTGAAAAACATAACTGTGACCCACTTATATGTTTATCCCTGTCAAAAGATTTAAAGATGTGAACCCGTGTCTGTCATTATATTTTTGGTACACAATCCCAAAAGTAATTTTTGTTATTCATTATAGTGGGTTCAATGTGTTTCGGAATAATTGATTCCAATTTTTATGAATTATATGCCCTACAGATAGGATGATTCATTATTTGTTGTGAAAACGATTTATGAAATATATTGAAAAGAAGAAAGAAAGGAAAAATTTAAATTTCAGTTGGCACAATGTGCAAAATACTTGTGATTCGGAGTGGAGGACGAGATTCTCGAATTTTTACATGATGTGAATTATTTAAACTGGGCTTCAAGCCGCGGTGGAAGTTATATAAGGACGAGGTCCTTGTGGTGAAATATTTATAAGTTTAAAATTCTCCCTTTGTGAAAAATTTATTTGTACAATAATATTAATAAGGAGTCATGCCTGTTAGGCTTTTCTGATAATTCTTGTATATTTTCTGTGCATATTCAGCCATTTTCGTGCTTTAAATATTGAGTTTTAGCCTATGAGATGAGTGCACAGGTGGCGTTAAATGTGACTCAGTAATCCGAGTAAGTAATCATGAGGTCTCCATGCCTCACATTCTGTTGTCAGTGTTGTGAAAATTCAAAATGAGGTGGATGATGCTGAAATTTATTTATGAACAGCTTTTAAGACTAGAGATATGGTGATGAGTGTACATATGATGTGCATCATGCCCAGATATCATTATGATAATGCAGTGCTTGTAATGCGGAGATTAGTGTTATTGATATATACATTGTGGTGCTTTGTTGGGTTGTGAATGTGTTGTTAGGAGTTGTTTGGTGTTACTCTGGCAGGTGGATAGGCCCAATTACAGGGGAGACTCTGCTGAAATTTCTGAAAAATTTGGGAGTTAGTAAAATTTGAAGGATTGCGAATTACAAAAGAAGAGATAAATATGTTATGTGTTTGAGGGCGAATGATCCTAAGCGGGGAATAATGCAGCACCCCAAAGAAAGTTTTGAATTATTTTAACACTATCGAGAAAATTGATGTGTGCATAGGCACGAGTTGCTATAGCCAGTTGAGACTAATACCATGCATTGTTGTGAGAAATCAGGCCTTTTGAAAATATTGGAGCGTAAGAAAATGGCTTTAAAGTTTTCAAGTATGGATAAAAGTAAAAATCATCAATTTGGTAATCTTAGAATAATTCTTAGAACGTTCGAGAACGAACGTTTGTTTAAGAGGTGGAGAATGTAACGGCCCGACTTGTCGTTTTAAGAATTTACGCCCCGTTTAGTGACTTAAGGTCTCGAGCAGCTTCGCAATATGTATTATGACTCGCGGGTGTGGTCGAGTTTGATTTACTAAAGATTTATAATTAAATTAAAAGAACAATCCTTAATTTGAAGCTTAAATGGAAAGAGTTGATCGGAGAGTTGACTTCTGATAAAATGACTCCGGAATGAAAATTTGATAATGTCAATAGCTCCGTATGGTAATTTTGGACTAAGGAGCGTGTACGGAAAACTTTTTGGAGGTCCGTAGTAGAATTAAGCTTGAAATGCCGAAAAAATTAAATTTTTGGGAAGTTTGACCGGCAGACAAATCAAGGGTTCAATAATCTCCATTAATTTTCTTTCAAGTATCTGAATATTCACTTCTATTATTTTATTACTCACTGGTATATGGGTATGAATATTTAAGGTTTTAAGATAAGGTATTAGCACTTAATGATGATATTAAGCTACATATTGAATTTATTGTCAAAGGATCTGAGATTATACATTAAAAATTTATGAGATTGAACCTTTTACCTAAATAAGAAAAACAAAGATTTGAACATAAATTGACATCGCTAATTAATATTTTGTATAGATTGAGACTATTGGAAGCCGTTGCGTGGTGCTTTGTATGTCGCAAGGTTGAAGAATGTATCATTCGAGGTAAGTAATAGTTCTAAATTTGATCTTGAGGGTATGAAACCCCGGATTATGTATTATGTGATTGGTTTTGAGGTGACACACATGTTAGGTGACGGGCGTGTGGGCGTGCACCGTAAGAATTGTGACTTGGTCAATTCCATGGATATGTGTAGTTGAATAAATTGTTGTTAACCGTACATTTTTCCACGTATTAGGGAAATTGAACTATAAATCATGTTTAAATCATGTGTTGACACTATTGGGACCCACAGAGGTCGTGTACATGTTGAATTATCTGTTAAATTACTATTTTGTACTTAGTCACGATTTTACTTGCATATTACATCTCAGTCTCTCTTGTTCATTATTGATACGTCATATCACTGTTGTTGGGCTGCTTATCATGATTTTTGAGAGCCCAAGAGACTGGAGAGGTTGATGACTGAGTGAGACCGAGGGCCTAATTGTGAGGATATTTATGGGATCGGGTTGCACGCCGTAACATGTTTTATTGATTTATGCCATGATTGGCTTGTTATAGCACTTGGGCTGAAGGAGCCCCACCTGAGTCTGTATACACCCCCAATGAGCGCAGGTACCTACTGAGTGCGAGTGCCGAGTTTTGAATGATTGTGAGGAATGAATGATTATGAGGAATGAGTGACTGTGAGGAAAGAGTGATTGTGAGGTTGGAGTGAATGGGAGGACTGAGTGACTGTTACTCTGGGAAGATGCATTGATTTCATTATTGCTGCATTTCAGCAGTCATATATCACTGTTTTGGAAAATATTGAAATATATTATTTCTGTTTCAATCAAAATTTGATATGAAATTGCTGTGGAGTTTTAAATGTTGAACTTGAAAGCATGCCTACCTTTTCACGTAGGAAAGTATTGTATTTGGACTTAGCTATGAAACTCGTCACTACTTTCAGTTCTTTATTTATTATTGTTAATTACTGAGTTGGTTGTACTCATACTACACCCTGCACTTTGTGTGCAAATCCAGGTGATCCCGGACATAGTGGATGTTGATTCTTTCGCACGGTTGAGTTTTCGGAGATTCAGAGATAGCTACCTTGTTTCGCAGACCTTGTCTCTCCTTCCTATCTCGTTGTTTACTGTATTTGTGTCACGACCCAAAAATTCCACCACAAGCGTCGTGATGACACTTAGTCTCTAAGACTAAGTAAACCGATTAAAATCATAATTCAAGCCATTTATTTTTATAAAGATATAATTTAATAAACATGTCGAAACTAAAAGTGGAAATAATTTTAAAAATCTCCCAAGACTGGTAGTACTGAGTCACGAACTCTAACTGAATACATGAAATGATCGCAAGGATCGAATACTCAATAATGTTTGAATAATAAATAACAGTACAATAAAATGGAAAGACTCCAAGGAACTGCGACGACCAAGCAGCTCTACCTTGAATCCTTGCGATCACACTCTAACCCTGTCCGAGTCCGATATCTCCAATACCTGGCTCTGCACAAAAATATGTAAAAGTATAGTATGAGTACACCACGGTCAGTACCCAGTAAGTATCAAGACTAACCTCAGTAGAGTAGAGACGAGGTACAGTCAATACACTCACTAATCTAATAACATGTGCAATATGATATACGAAATAATAGAAAACAAATAGCACTGATAGCAACACAAATCAACTAGTGATTTAAACATCAAGGCAAAAGGAATACCGTAAAATATTACTCAAACGAACAATAAACACAGGTACAATCAATTAATCAAGTCCTTTCAATATATATCTTTTATCTATAAGTTTTTCAATAAAAGTCTCTCGAATATAATCATTTTCAATAAATATATTTTGAATATACTTTCTTCAAATAAATATCCTTCCATTATAATTCTTTCAAATAAATATCTTTCGAATATAATTCTTTCAAGTAAATATCTTTCAAATATAATTCTTTCAAGTAAATATCTTTCAAATACACTTTTTTCAAGTAATTATCTCTCTAATATAATTCTTTCAAATAAATATCTTTCTAATATAATTCTTTCAAGTAAATATCCTTCCAATATAATTCTTTCAAGTAAATATCTTTCAAATATACTTCTTTCAAGTAAATATCTTTCTAATATAATTCTTTCAAATAAATATCCTTCTAATATAATTTTTCAAGTAAATATCCTTCTAATATAATTCTTTCAAGTAAATATCCTTCAAATATAATTCTTTTAAATAAAAGTTACCTTGTGACACCTCTTTTAACTTTCCTGGCATGAGAAATATATTCAACGTATCACATCAAATGGCACGGCAATACCTTCGTGCGCTTGTCTCATTCTCATCCAATACATATATGTAGATCAAATCAATTGGCACGGTAATACCCTTTGTGCATTTATATCTTTCTCATCGTGCATACATATAACAGTACCAACTAGGTGGGAGAAATGCCAATAACAATAAAAGAAATAAAGTGGAGGCACACATGAAGCAACAACGATTACAAGTCACATAGAAAACAAAGGTGCATAATAACATCTCAAGATAAAGGCATGAATGTATACACAACAAAATGATATCACAATATAATGTATGTCTCTCGTCCTCGCCTGCACGGAAACACCCTTCGTGCCATGAATATATGTTAATATAAAAATAATTGCACGGCATCATCCTTCGTACTTTTACTCTCATCCTCACCTGATAATATAAATAAAATAGCACGGCATCACCCTTCGTGCTTTACACTCTCAAATGGCATGGTATCACCCTTCGTGCTTTACACTCTCAAATGGCACGGCATCACCCTTCGTGTTTTACACTCTCCCTCGCATGATAATATAGTTCAAATGGCACGGCATCACCCTTCGTGCATTACACTCTTCCTTACCAAGCACATGTATATCATTAACAATCAAGGTAAGAAACATAAATAACATCAAAGAGAGTTTTTAAACCACATAACAATACAACAATTTATAGCACAATTTGCCACTCACCAAACCCAAATTCAAAATATGTAGCAGAATCAGTAAATTCTTCAACAAATAGCCCAAGGCTCCACAAAATGTATATAAAGCCTCAAAACAATCAACAGAGGTGAAAAATACTAAGTATAGGGCAACACCTTCATCAATCCAAATTCTTGATAATTATATTAACTCCTCAATTTAAACTTATTTAATAAATATTTGCAAATAAGGATCCATCATGAATTTAATTCCAAGAAAAATATCAAATCAACAAACATACGTAATTCACATAAAATCCAAATGACAATAACACCAAGTTATTATATAAAATACAAACTTGACAAATAAGGAATGAGACGTGATAATTCAAGGATTTACTAATGCCAACAGTTATCTAATTTAATATATAAGAATGCCTAAAACTTTAAACCAATAAAATTTGCACATATAAGCCTTAGTACGTACTCGTCACCTCGCGTACACGGCTTTCAAATCACACAATTTTCACATAAGACTCAATGCTTAAGGGGTAATTCCCCCACTCGAGGTTAGGCAAGATACTTACCTTATTGAAGTTATGCTGATATTCCAAAATCACCTTCTTGCTTGAATTGACATCCGGAAATCTCAAATCTATCCAAATTAATTGTACCACTTCATTAAAATTCATCGGAAATAATTTCGGATAATAAAACACCAACTTAAAATTTTATTCTAAAAAGTCAATGCGGGGCCCGCCCCTCGAAAACCTACAAAATATTTACGAAATCCGAACACCTATTCCGATATGAGTTCAACCATACCAAAATTATCAAATTTCGATGACAGATCGCCCTTCAAATCTTAAATTAAAGTCTAGAGGATTTCTACCATTTTCAACCCAATTCACTAATTTAGTGATAAAAACAACACTAGATTCATGTAATTTAACCAAAATCAAGTTAGGAATTCTTACCCCAATATTTTCCTTGAAAGCCTCTCGAAAAGTCGCCTCACCCGAGCTTCCTTGGTCCAAAAATGGAAGAATGAGACGAATTTGGACTTTGTTCTGCTGCCCAGGGATTTGTTCTTCGTGTTCGCGACCATTCCCTCGCGTTCGCGATGAACAAATTCTCCAACAACCATTTTCAAACTCTTCTCAGATAGCCTGTAGTATAATGGTTATAACCTTTTGTACAAAACTCTAAATGACAAATGGTTTAACTTTTTGGAAACTAGACTTAAAGGGCTATAACTTTCATTTGTTGTTCATTTCCTTATTCCTTATAGATTGCGATATATAAGTTTCCAAAGTCTGCCCAGTGCAACAGAGATTTCCAAACACTTCCCAGACAGCCTGTAGTATATCCACCATAAATTTTGGTACACAACTCCAAATAACAAACGGTTTACCTTTCTGAAAACTAGATACAAAGGGCTACAACTTTCATTTTTTGGATCATCTCCAAATTCCTTATAGATTGCGAGATATGAGCCTCCAAAGTCAGACTATTGCAACAGAGGTTTCATTCTTCGCAAACGCGAGAGTCTCTTCGCGAACGCGAAGAACAAAATCCAAGAAGTCAAATCCTTCTTCGCGAACGCGAGAGGCTCCTCGCAAACGCGAAGAACAACACCTGATATTAGCAAATCAGCATCCAAAGTAGCCCAAAATGATCCGAAACACACCCGAAATCCTCGGGACCTCAACCAAACATACCAAAGCATCCCATAACGTCATATGAACTTAGTCGAACCTTCAAATCACCTTCAACAACTCCAAAAACACGAATTACACACGGATTCAAGCCTAACGAACTTAAAAATTTCCAAATTCCATAAATGATGTCGAAAACTCCCAAACCACGTCTGAATGACCTAAAATTTTGCACATAAGTCAGAAATGGCACAACGAAGCTATTCTAATTTTCAGAATCGGATTCCAACCCTGATATGAAAAAGTCAACCCCCCGGTCAAACTTTCCAAAAATTCATCTTTCGTCATTTCAAGCCTAATTCCACTACAGACCTCCAAATAATTTTCCGGACACGCTCCTAAGTCCATAATCGCCATACAGATCTATTGACATCATCAAAAATTACTTTTGGACTTATAGCTCTCAATGGTGTACAAAAATAAAAATGACCGACACAGGCTCACATCTTCAACTCTCCCAACAGGGATAAACATGTAAGTGGGTCACACAATTATGAAGCTCACCCATAAGCGGAGCATAATAGGGGGACTCACCTCAATATTCAGAATCGAATCAAATTAAGGGAAAGTATCCTTTTATAATAGAATCAGGATCGTACCTGTAGCGACACCATCTGGTGTATCGGCCTCAGCCAAAATCATATCGATTATATCAATGGGTCGGGCCTCCACCTCTTAGGCGCCCTTTACCCACCTGTCCTCCGCCTCTAACTGACCATGCACGTGGAGTATTAACTGGAATAATCACTGTAAGAACCTCGTGCTGATGGTGCATTAAAAGAACTTACTGTAGCACCCAGAATATTTTGAAATTGTTGTTGTGACCCCGCTGGTACTGAAATGTAGAATTATTAAGGAAGCAGAAATACTGCAAGCCCCAGCATCATCCCACACAGATCTCACCCCTTAATCATATACAAGTTTCGGAGAACCTTTCATTACCACATAAATACATCTCAGGCCAAAACTGACAATCTGATCGTTGATAGTGGACTCCTCTCACTTGGCGCGAAGCCAAAGGACACATGCCGATGATCCACAATACTAACCTTCACCGGTCATAAGACACCTGAAGCCATTTATCTGGCGCATGTCACTCTCGTGACAGTTAAAATCGCTTTCTCCAGTGCCTTGGCTACCAGTATGTACCCTTCGCTAAATAGAAATTCCATACGAACTACTTAGTCTCTAATACCACCAACTATTTCAGATCTACATCCACCTCGTGACCCTACCACAATTGTGATGATTAGGAAATTAATTAAACCTTCCTTATATCATACTTATCAGGCAGATGCCAGAACCTGCTGCACCCCAATGTGCACACGTCGTAATAATGGTTGAGCAACCTTGGCTTCCTTATAACCCCTTTGTAGTATCCCAAACCATTGGCGCATAGTTGATACCGAATGCACAATTTCATACCCTAGTGGATGCAAAAGAACATAAGATATATGCTTCAAGCTGAATAAATGCCGCACGATAAAGAATGAAAGAAGTGAAATTTTTTTCCTACTAGCTCTGTAGCCTCTCGAAGATAAGTACAGACGTCTCCGTACCGATCCGCAAGACTCTACTAAACTCGTTCGTGACTCGTAGAACCTATGAACCTAGAGCTCTGATACCAACTTGTCACGACACAAAAGTCCCACCACAAACTTCGTGATGGTACTTAGTCTCTAAGACTAAGTAAGCCGATTAAAATCATAATTCAAGCCATTTTTTTTATAAAGATATAATTTAACACACGTGTCGAAACCAAAAGTTAAAATAATTTTAAAAACCTCCCAAGACTGGTAGTACTGAGTCACGAACTCTAACTGAATACATGAAATGATCGGAAGGATCGAATACTCAATACTGTTTGAATGATAAATAACAGTACAATAAAATGAAAAGACTCCAAGGAACTGCGACTACCAAGCAGCTCTATCTTGAATCCTTGCGATCCCACTCTAACTCTGTCCGAGTACGATATCTCCAATACCTGGCTCTACACAAAAATGTGCAGAAGTGTAGTATGAGTACACCACGGTCGGTACCTAGTAAGTATCAAGACTAACCCCAGTGGAGTAGAAACGAGGTACAGTCAGGACACTCACTAAACTAATAACTTGTGCAATATGATATACAAAATAATAGAAAACAAATAGCAGTGATAGCAACACAAATCAACTAGTGATTTAAACAGCAAGGCAATAGGAATACCATAAAATATTACTCAAACGAATAATAAACACAGGTACAACCAATTAATCAAGTCATTTCAATATATATCTTTTATCTATAAGTTTTTCAATAAAAGTCTCTAGAATATAATCCTTTTCAATAAATATATTTCGAATATACTTCCTTCAAATAAATATCCTTCCATTATAATTCTTTCAATTAAATATCTTTCGAATATAATTCTTTCAAGTAAATATCTATCAAATATAATTCTTTCAAGTAAATATCTTTCAAATATACTTTTTTCAAGTAATTATCTTTCAAATATAATTCTTTCAAATAAATATCTTTCTAATATAATTCTTTCAAGTAAATATCTTTCAAATATACTTCTTTCAAGTAAATATCTTTCTAATATAATTCTTTCAAATAAATATCCTTCCAATATAATTCTTTCAAGTAAATATCCTTCAAATATAATTCTTTCAAATAAATATCCTTCAAATATAATTCTTTCAAATAAAAGTCACCTTGCGACACCTCTTTTAACTTTCCTGGCATGAGAAATATATTTAACGTATCACATCAAATGGCATGGCAATACCTTCGTGCACTTGTCTCATTCTCACCCAATACATATATGTAAATAAAATCAATTGGCACAGTAACACCCTTTGTGCATTTATATATTTCTCACCGTGCATACATATAACAGTACCAACTAGGTGGGAGAAATGCCAATAATAATAAAAGAAATAAAGAGGAGGCATACATGAAGCAACAACGACTACAAGTCACATAGAAAATAAATGTGCACAATAACATCTCAAGATAAAGGCATGAATGTATACACAATAAAACGATATCACAATATAATGTATGTCTCTCATCCTCGCCTGCACGGTAACACCCTTCGTGCCATGAATATATATTAATATAAAAATAATTGCACCGCATCACCCATCGTGCTTTTACTCTCATCCTCACCTGATAATATAAATGAAATAGCACGGCATCACACTTCGTGCTTTACACTCTCAAATGGCACGGCATCACCCTTCGTGCTTTACACTCTCCCTCGCATGATAATATAGTACAAATGGCACGGCATCACCCTTCGTACATTACACTCTTCCTTACCAAGCACATGTATATCATTAACAATCAAGGTAGGAAACATAAATAACATCAAGGAGAGTGTTTAAACCACATCACAATACAACAATTCATATCACAATTTGCCAATAACCAAAACCAAATTCCAATTATGTAGCAGAATAAATAAATTCTTCAACAAATAGCCCAAGGCTCCACAAAATGTATATAAAACCTCAAAACAATCAACAGAGGTGGAAAATACTCAGTATAGGGCAACACCTTCATCAATCCAAATTCTTGATAATTATATTAACTCCTCAATTTAAACTTATTTAATAAATATTTGCAAATAAGGATTCCATAGTGAATTTAATTCCAAGAAAAATATCAAATCAACAAACATATGTAATTCACATAAAATCCAAATGACAATAACACCAAGTTATTATATAAAATACAAACTTGACAAATAAGGAATGAGGCGTGATAATTCAAGGATTTACTAATGCCAACAATTATCTAATTTAATATATAAGAATGCCTAGAACTTTAAACCAATAAACTTTGCACACGGCTTTCAAATCACACAATTTCCACATAAGACTCAATGCTTAAGGGGTAATTTCCCCACTTGAGGTTAGGTAAGATACTTACCTTATTGAAGTTATGTTGATATTCCAAAATCGCCTTCTTGCTTGAATTGACCTCCGGAAAGCTCAAATCTATCCAAATTAATTGTACCACTTCATTAAAATTCATCGAAAATAATTCTGGATAATAAAATACCAACTTAAAATTTTATTCTAAAAAGTCAATGCGGGTCCCGCCCCTCGAAAACCGACAAAATGTTTACGAAATCCGAACACCTATTCCGATACGAGTTCAACCGTACCAAAATTATCAAATTCCGATGACGGATCGCCCTTCAAATCTTAAATTAAAGTCTAGAGGATTTCTACCATTTTCAACTCAATTCACTAATTTAGTGATAAAAACAACACTAGATTCATGTAATTTAACCAAAATCAAGTTAGGAATTTTTACCCCAATGTTTTCCTTTAAAAACTCTCGAAAAATCGCCACACCCGAGCTTCCTTGGTCCAAAAATGGAAGAATGAGACGAATTTGGACTTTATTCTGCTACCCAGAGATTTGTTCTTCGCGTTCGCGACCATTCCCTCGCGTTCGCGATGAACAAATTCTCCAACAATCATTTTCAAACTCTTGTCAGACAGTCTTTAGTATAATGGTCATAACCTTTTGTACACAACTCCAAATGACAAATGGTTTAACTTTATGGAAACTAGACTCCAAGGACTATAACATTCATGTGTTGCTCATTTCCTCATTCCTTATAGATTGCAAGATATAAGCTTCCAAAGTCAGCCCTGTGCAACAGAGATTTTCAAACTCTTCCCAGATAGCCTGTAGTATATCCACCATAACTTTTGGTACACAACTCCAAAGGGCTACAACTTTTATATTTGGATTACTTCCAAATTCCTTATAGATCGCGAGATATGAGCCTCCAAAGTTAGAATATTGCAACAAAGATTTCCTTCTTCGCAAACGCGAAGAACAAAATCCCAGAAGTCAAATCCTTCTTCGCGAACGCGAAGAACAACACCAGATATCAGCAAATCAGCATCCAAAGTAGCCTAAAATGATCTGAAACACACCCAAAATACACCCGAGGTCCTCGGGACCTCAACCAAACATACCAAAGCGTCCCATAACATCGTACGAAGTTAGTTGAACCTTCAAATCACCTTCAACAACACCAAAAATATGAATTACACACGGATTCAAGCCTAATGAACTTAGAAATTTCCGAATTCCACAAATGATGTCGAAACCTCCCAAACCACGTCTGAATGACCTTAAATTTTGCACACAAGTCAGAAATGGCACAACGAAGCTATTCTAATTTTCAGAATCAAATTTCGACCTCGATATCAAAAAGTCAACCCCCCGGTCAAACTTTCAAAAAATTCATCTTTCGCCATTTCAAGCCTAATTCCACTACAGACCTCCAAATAATTTTTCGAACACGCTCCTAAGTCCATAACCGCCATACGGAGCTATTTACATCATCAAAATTTTATTTCGGAGCAGTTTGCTCAAAAATCAACTCTCTGGTCCACTCTTTACAATTAAGCTTCTAAATAAGGATTGTTCTTTTAATTTAATTATGAATCTTCAGTAATTCAACTCGACCACACCCGCGGGTCATAATACATATTGCGCGAGACCTTAAGTCACTGAATGAGACGTTAATTCTTAAAACGACAAGTCGGGTCGTTACAATTTGGCCCCAGACTATTTTAGACCATGTTTTCCAGACTTGTAACATATAGATGCTCATGTACTCAGTGACACCGTATTTTGGGAATATATATATTTTTACCTAGTATTTGTGGGATTTTCTCTTAAACATAATTATGATATTTACCGTATTTAAAAGATATTATGGGTTATTGATGTTGTCGGCTTGCTTAGTAATGAAATAGGCGCCATCACGATGGGTAAGATTTCGGATCGTGACACCTCGCCTCGTGAGCCTGGGCACGAGATATTGGTCGCTAGGAGCCACGTTGCCTGATCTGGTGCCTGGTTCTTGGCTTCTTCCGGTTTTTGCCTTTTCGTGTTCTTTTCTTGTATTTCCGACATCCTTGTGTGCAACTTTCACTCATCTTCATATTTCAATAATCCTACACATAAAAATTACTTAATTAAGCTCATATGTCGCATATATTAATATTAAATATCAAAATGTAAGATAAGCAATGCACTAAAAAAATATACATTTATAGCCAAATATCACAGTGCTTTATTTTTGCTTGGAGTAAGGTAAGTAGCTAGGACTGGTTTCTTCTATATAACGTTTGTTCCTCACCAATTACTACCCATTAATACCATGAACAAAATGTTCCATGGAAAACGCATCATTTTCTGTTATAAATCACGTATCTATCTCTTTCTCCACCTTAAATAGATACATTTAATTTTGGGAACTTTACATAACTGTCATATTTTAAAAGAAATATAACAAATTTTTAGCATGAAATCCAATATTACAATTGTGGGAGGAAAATATTTATATTTGTAGCACACAGTTCCATTAAAATAGGAATATTAATTATTAATCCCTAAACATAAGCAATTTGAATGGAAAGTCAATAATTCTTTGTGCAAAAATGATGCCTTTTTTTCTCTTTATCTATTAGCTTTCCTTCTTTTTCTTCATCTTCTTAATTTTGTTTTCTGCCGAAGCCAATATATTTTCTAAATTTGTTCCATTCGTTTTCTTTTTAATTATCTTTCTTAAATTTTTCTCTTCCTTCTTTCTTCCTTTATTAACATAAAGATCTTACTTCGATAATAATATATGTTAATATATACAAAACGTATATAAAAAAAATATACATTGAATTAACACATATAAAATATTCAAAAAATATACATAAAAAATTTATCTTCAATTAAGATGACACTTAGACATGTGAAATATACATAAAACATATAGCTAAAATTTAATTAAGATGGTATATAAATATACAAAAATTTGTGAAATATACCAACTGTCACGACCCGAAATTCCCACATTCGGACTGTGATGGCGCCTAACATTTCACTTGCTAGGCAAGCCAACGTTAGAATAATATTAACCAATTTTTAAGCAATCTTTAAATTATTAATAATCAAAGAAACAAATGCGAAAGCAACGTTTGAAATACAGTAAAATAATTCATAAAAATAATGGTGTCTAAATACCATCCTAGAATTGGTGTCACAAGTACACGAGCTTCTAGAATAATACAAATAAAGGTCTGAATAAAAATAAGCTGTCTGGAATTAAACACATAGCTAAAGTAAAATAGACGTGGGCTTCAGAACTGCTGACGCCATGCAGTTATACCTCAAGTCTCCTCCGAATAGCTGAAATCCGAGCAAGTCTATGGTACGCCGCTGGGACCAACAACAAAATCTGCACAAGAAGTGCAGAGTGTAGTATCAGTACAACTGACCCCATGTACTGGTAAGTGCTAAACCTAACCTCGACGAAGTAGTGACGAGGATAAGGCGGTTCACTTACATTAACCTGTACGCAATATTAATGACAACAACAAATAATAGAAATAAAACATGTGACTCATTTATAATAATTGAAGCCAAATCAACAGTCATAATCCATTATCATTTCAACCAATTCTGTTACAGCGTGTAACCCGCTCTCACAATATATTCACATTCAATCCTGTTGCAGCATGCAACCCGCTCTCTCAATATATATTCCTTTTTATCAAGTCTGTCATATATTTATTTCAATCAAGTATATATATAGACTTTTAAATAAGTCAGTTACGGCGTGCAATCCGATCCCCCAATATTGACTTTTCAATAAGTCTATTGCGGCGTGCAATCCGATCCCCCAATATTGACTTTTAATAAGTTTGTTGCGGCGTGCAACCCGATCCTCCAATATTGACTTTTTAATAATTCTGTCGCGGCGTAAAACCCGATCCTCCAATATGGACTTTTTAATAAGTCTGTTTCGGCGTGCAACCCGATCCTCCAATATTGACTTTTAATAAGTCTTTTGCGGTGTGCAACACGATCCTCCAATATTGACTTTTTAATAAGTCCGTTGCGGCAGGCAACCCGATCCTCCAATATTGACTTTTAATAAGTCTGTTGCGGCGTGCAACCCGATCCTCCAATATTGACTTTTTAATAAGTCTGTTGCGGCATGCAACCCGATCCTCCAATATATCCATTTCAATTAATTTTTATAGAAGAAATTTCCCCAATAAATGCAACAATTAATATAAAATTATAAGGCAACAAGCATACAATAATTATGATTTAATTATGAAACAAACAATGATAAATAGCAAATTATTATAGAAATCAGGGAGAAAATAGGCAGTTTAATATTTAATATGCTAAATGTCAAATAACAATTAAAACACATAATTCAAATAGCATGTAACAATTAATGCAGGAATTCAAGGATTAATTTTTGACAAAGAATAGGAGAGCAACAATTATTATAATAATTAATTTATGATTTAAAACTATTTATGATTTTTCAAGTAAGCAGGCAAACAATCAATTTAACGACGTATAGACACTCGTCACCTCGCCTATACGTCGTTCACATGTAATTCACAGAACAAATAATTTAAGGGTTCTATTCCCTCAAGTCAAGGTTAACCACGACACTTACCTCGCTTTGCAAATTTCAATCAATTACTCAACCACAGCTTTTCCTTTTAAATTTATCTCCAAAAGCTTCAAAACTATTCACAAACAATTCAATATATTCAATACGAATAATAGGAATTAATTCCATATGAATTTACTAATTTTCGGATAAAGATCCGAAATTTATTAAAATATTCGGCAGTGGGACCCACGTCTTAAATCTCGGAAAAACTTATGAAATCCGAACACTCATTCCGAGACGAGTCCAACCATATAGAAATTATCCAATTCCGATGTCGAATGGACTTTCAAATCTAAATTTTTTGTTTTTGGAAAATTTTATAAAAATTTCAATTTCTTCCATCTAAATCCGAAATAAATGATGAATATAGACATGGATTTGTGAAATATAATCACTTTTGGTTAAAGAACACTTACCCAATTCAAAGTCGTGAAAATCTCCCTTGAAATCGCCCAAATCCGAGACTTGAAACTCAAAAATGAGTAAAAATGGCGACATCCGAATTTATGGGCTCTGCCCAGTCATTTTCACATCTGCGGACAAAAGTTCCGTATTTGCGGACTCGCATTTGCGAGACAAAGCTCGCATTTGCGATGCCAGGCTGCCAGGTGAAGTTTCGCATCTGCGGACACTCCTGTCGCACCTGCGACATCCGCTTCTGCGCAAAAAGGCCGCATCTGCGATGGAAGGCTCGCTTCCGCGAGCTCGCACCTGCGGTCGAAAATCTGCAGGTGCAATTACACCAGAACCCAAAATTTCAGGTTTAGCCTAAGTCCAATTCTTGTTCCGATTTCGATTCGAATCCCACTTGGGGTACTCGGGACCCCGTCCGAATATACCAACAAGTCTCGTAACATAATACGGACTGACTCGGGGTCTAAAATCACGTCAAACAACACTAAAATTACAATTCACACCCCGATTCGATCTTTGAGTTTTAAACTTTCAATTTGCAAATCTCGTGCCAAAACATATTAAATGAATCCGGAATGACTTCAAATTTGGCACGCAAGTCATAAATGACATAACGGAGCTGTTCAAATTTCCAGAATCGGATTCCGGCTCCGATATCAAAAAGTCAACCCCGTGGTCAAACTTGGAAATCTTTAGCCTTTAAATTACTAGTTTCCGTTAAATGGTCATAACTTGTGCTAGGGACCTCCAAATTAAATTCTGGGCATATGCCCAAGTCCCAAATCACGATACGGAGCTACTGAAACTGTCAAAATACTAATCCGGGTCCGTTTACTCAAAATGTTGACCAAAGTCAACTCAGTTGAGTTTTAAGGCTCTATTTCACATTTTAATCCATTTTTCACATGAAACTTTTCGAAAAATTATACTGACTGCACACGCAAGTCGAGGAATTATAAATAGTGTTTTTCGAGGTCTTAGAATGCAGAATTACTTATTAAATTTAAAGATGACATTTGGTTCATCACAATATATCTTTGTTTGTATATGTTTAATTACGTGAGTGTCCTGTCATAGCCTCGTCACTACCTCATCGAGGTTAGGCTCGACACTTACGGAGTACATTGGGATCGGTTGTACTAATACTAAACTTTGCACTTCCTATGCAGATTTTGGTACTGGTCCCAATTGTACGTGAGGTGCACTAGCACGAATTATCACATTCGGAGACTTGAGGTAGATCTACTGACGTCCGCAGACCTTGAAGTCCCCTTCCTCTTTCCTCTTTTACTGTTCATTTCATTCGAAACGGTTGTATTTATTTCAGACTATATTTGTAGAACTTCTAGTAGCTCGTGCACTTGTGACACCAGATTCGGGATTGTATTAGATATTTCAGTTGTTATGGTTTTTCGTACTTTACTTCAGAATTTTATTTTAGTTATTTCGATTTTTTATTTTTTATTTTGTCACGACCCAAAATCTGACCCGTCATGATGGTGCCTATCTCAATACTAGGCAAGCCAAAAATCTCAATAAACCATAATTTCTCTTAAGTTTGAAAATAAAATAATTAAATTCAGCGGAAAAAATTACAAAATTTCAAATATATCACTCCCAAAACCCGGTGTCACTGAGTACATGAGCATCTAATATGAGTACAATGATTGACTGATAAAAATCACTATATGAAAATATAGAACAGTACAAATAACTAAAGGAAAGAGAGACAAGGTCAGCGGACGCCAAGCAGCTACCTTGATAGTCTCCAACTGATAGTACTCTGAAATCTAACTATTACCGTGTCCGAAAGCACCTGGATCTGCACACGAGGTGTAGAGTGTAGTATGGGTACAACTAACTCAATAAGTAACAAGACTAACCTCTGGGTTGAAAGAAATGATGAGCTACGCAGGTACAGTCCAGTAAAAGTAATGGTACAGAAATGTAGGCATGCTTTCAAGTTCAATAGTTAAACTCAGTACAAGTGAAATAGATCAATATTGCATGATATGAGGAATATGACATCTCAGTAGAAAGACCTCATATAAATACTAGTCACAAATTATCCAGTCACTCGGTACCTTTTATGGCCAATCCAGCCCAGGGGTGTTCCAACCCATGTATAAATACACATCTACTAACAGTCACTCACTCAGTACCGTATAAGGCCAATCCAGCCCTGGGATAATTTATCCCTATAAATAAATGATACTGACAAGATCCATGTCCAGATAACTCATTACAACACAAATAAATAAGGTAAGTCCATGTCCTGGGAAAATCCATCCCATATATATATATATATATAAGCAGTAAGTAAGGCAAGTCCATGCTCTGGGAAGTCCATCCTGAATATCGATGATCATCTACGCTCACTGGGGGTGTGTACAAACTCAGAAAGGGCTCCTTCAGCCCAAGCATAATACAAAGCCAATATGGCCTACTGTAGGCGGGCAGTCCCGATCCGTATAATAACAAAGCCTATAAGGCCTGCTGCAGGCAGGCCGCCCCGATCCATAAAATAGTAAAGCCAATAAGGCCTGCTGCAGGCGGGCAACTCCGATCCATATAATAATGATGTATAAAGCCATTATGGCCTGCTGTGTTGCGCAGCTCAATCCCATAAGTATCCTCACGATGGACAATTATTACTAAGTGTGAAATGTATATATTTTTGGCATGGGTCCTAAAATATCGGCATGTAGCCTAAACACGATATTTATCACAAGCCTTGGCTCAATTCCTCTAACACGTGCCACATGTTCAGATAATAACATGATTCTTAAATTTTACAACTTCACATGATTTATTCAAGACACAATTTCTGTGGTGCACGTCTACATGTGAGTCACCTTCAACAATTTATATCATACCAAATTCGGCAATTCATACCCTCAGAACCAAGTTTAGAAGTTTTACTTACCTCGAACAAGCCAAATCCAATACCGAGCAAGCTAAACAATGCTCCAGAAATTCCATTCTGCGCGTATGAACTTCCGAACGGCTCGAATCTAGTCACAATTAATTTGATTCAGCCCACAAAATTTATAGGAATTAGTTCCATATCAAAATACTAATATTTTCCACAAAATCCAAAATTATGCGCCAAAAATGTCTGTTGGGCCCATATCTCGGAACCCGACAAAAGTTACAAAATATTAACGACCATCCAACCACGAGTCCAACCATACAAATTTCACCAAATTCCGACATCAACTCGACCCTCAAATCTTCAATTGAAGTCTTTGAAGATTTCTACCATTTTCAACCCAATCTCTACTCATTTGAACTCAACACTCTTTCCATAAACCTTATTGGTACGTATAAATAATACTCTTAATCACACATAATTACCCAAACTCAAAATTGAAGATTAGGGGTTAGAACCTTACCTATTTGATGAAGAACTTGAGGGATTTCTTGTTGGATTTTAAGGCCTGGACAAGAATTTGATGAACAAGACACTTCATCTACTTCCTCTCTCTAGAACTCTCTCACTTCTCTCTAAAATCATCAGATCATTGCCCCAAAATATGCCCCAAACCTATTTATCAAAATGGGGTCGGGTTATGAAAATAGGAAAATTACCCCTCCGAAAAAAGGTATGCGGTCGCACAATAGACCGCACAATGGGTATGCGGGTCGCACAATGGACCGCAAAATCGCTGCCGAAAATTGGTCTGCGTTGGGCATATCGGCGACCATTTTTCGGTTGCACAATGTGTCATTATGCGATCACATAATGATTCTGCGGTTGCACATCTGACCGCATAATCGCATTTTTTCAGCCTTTGGTAATTTAGTCATAACTTCTTGTAGGAATGTCCAAATGATGAACGGTTTGAAGCATTGAAAACTAGACACATAGAACTTTATTTTGATAGGTAACAAATCTTATAACTATTCATATCAAGAGAGGTATGCTCATTTGAAATTAGGTCTTGTGCGAACTCACTTGAAACTTTAGTCTTGTGAAATTTCCAACTTCTACATTCGATGCCGAAATCTATCGAATTAAGTCCGATTGACCTCAAATTTTGCACACAAGTCATAAATGACATAACGGAACTATGAAAATTCTGGAACTTAATTCCGACTCTGATATCAAAAAGTCAACTCCGTGGTCAAACTTCCTAAAAATTCAACTTCCGGCATTTCAAGCCTAATTCCACTACGGACCTTAAAAGAATTTTCCGGACATGCTCCTAAGTCCAAAATTACCATACGGAGCTATTGGAATCATCAGAATTATATTCTGAGGTCGTTTACACATAAGTCAATATCCGATCAACTTTTTCAACTTAAGCTTCCAACATGAAATTCATTCTTTCAAACTAACTCCGAAATACATTAAAACCAAAACCGAAAATTCACACAAGTCATAATACCTCGTAAAAAGTTATGCAAGACCTAAAATTGTTGAAAGGAGCGTAAATGCTTAAAACGACCGGCCGGGTCGTTACAATCTCCCTCACTTAAACATATGTTCGTTCTCGAACATGCCAAGTGGTTCTTAACCTTCAAATCTCTATTCCACCTTACCACGCACATACCCGGGGGTGATCTCACGTCACCCTATTCCATATAGGAATGACAACTCAATACAACCGAAAATCCTTAATTTAACCTTAGCCCAAAAACCTTGGAATTCAATTCCCAACCTTAAGAATTCTTTCAAGACACGAATCTTACATTTATACATTGTATAAGTTTGAACAAGCCATATCAAGCGATAGCCATAACCCCAGATATAATCACATTACATACTACACAACTCATATGCTCGCAACACCATTCGCGATTACAATCACAGTAATTACTCCAAACCAAGTAAGTACAAGTATTAAACCTCATATTAAGCCAAACCTCATTCCAAAATCTTTGTACACTGCTGATAATAAAAGAAACATGCAGAAATCTCATGACCCCTTATCAGACAAGTCATGGAGCTCTCTCGCCCCAACCAGAACCATAATCACTTTTTAAGTCGACTTTCAATATTATCCTCCCAAATCTATCGTAATCAAACCTGATAGTACCCACTCTAGGTCCAATGACCTTATATTTTTAATCACAACTATCCAACAGACACGCCACATCAATATAACCCAAGCCACAACTGCGCAATCTGTGTATCCGAATATGGGAGATGTCTCAAGGAAGAGAACTGTATTGCAAGTTCAACAAGCACCACCACAACCACAATGTTACAACCAACACCTCAAATTTCGTAAAGAGGATAACCGTAGGTGCATGTGCACAATTGTAGAGGAAGAAAATTAATGAATCAGATAATTTATCATAGAAATAAAATTTCCACACACGGCACGGACAACTCATGTACCAATAATATGAATCGCCCGGCATGGTCACAGGCCTCCAGTCCCAGCATATCATACGGGAGAAATTAAACAAGTACACTTGTATATGATAATGAAATAAGATTCTCATGCTCCTGGACTAGTATAAATAGCACGCCATAGTGTAAGCATGTGCAAAGTCTACTATCATACTCCAAATCGACAACTTAACGAAGAAATAGTAACTATCCCATTTATTCAGGGGAATTAGCCTCTTTGTAACCTCAAATGTAGCCCAGATAGTTTTCAACAAATGTACGAATATGAGAAACGTTATAACTTTACGCTTAACAGTCAACTCTAGGCATATCATAGCCTAAACATTCTTTCGAGTATGAATACTTGCCTTGATGCTTGCACATTGTCTCAAACCTTACATATATGCACACTTATAGCGCGCAGCTATCACAAATAATTAACGCAACTAGTGCCTCCACTGAGTTAAAATAAAATAGTCACCTCAAATAGGCCGCAACCCAAAACAATATACTTCTGAGAACTCCCAGTCTCCAAATTCATCAAACACATAAATCACCGTAACTTATCCCAACTCCAGCACTAGAATGACTAACACATCTTCCATTCACGATCTTCCCATGAGGAATACTTTCATAATTCTTCCGTTCTACATAGAAATAATTTGAATATCAGCAGTCTATCAACCAAGTGAGTACTACAATACCAATGAACATCCGTAAGTTGAAACACAATGCGCCTTTTGAAATGCGCACCCTTCTCAGGGATTATCGAGCAATTATAACATTCATCTAAATATCTAAAATTGGCCCTTCTGTCCACAATTCGTGATTTTCCTTTCAAGAATGAACTGCCACCTTGTACATGTAAATCTATATCCGGCACGACACGTCACTTCTATCATGTGAAAGGCACGAGAATCTCATTATAAATCTGAGTCACCAGCAAACTATATACCATATTAGTTAGAAACCTCTCTCTTTCTTCTTTCCAGGGGGGAATCACAATACACAATACGTTCCCCACACCGGTAGAAAATATCCGGTTTAAACCATGGTAGAAACCATCATAAACACTTTGAAATCTATTTGCATATAACCAAGCTATCAGAACTAAATTCCTCTAACTCAACCAAGCTACACATGTTGCCAAATCCGAGAGTATTGCCACAAAACACCCGTAAAGCCTCACCTCATCATAAGAACCAAAAGAACCAAGCATACCATTACCATATTGATCCAGCATGTTACCCATTTGTCCTATTTTCTCCGAGTTTCTTCTGGATTATCCTCAAGTTTCCATTTCTCCTTGTCAAAACAATACTACTTTACCCAAAGCTCGCTACAAGATATCCTAACATAAAACTACACCGCCCTAAGTCCCATAAGCCATTGTATTCTTCTTAAGCACTTTCATAGATACCCCAACCGTAACACTGAAAATACCTTATGCGAATTTAAAATTATTCGTCTTCTCTTTCTTATACTGAAATGTAGAATCCATAGTCAAACAGAATTACTGCAAGTCTCGATACCATCCAATGTAAGTAATCGATTCTAGTGATATACAATCAATTGCCACATATACATTTTGAATCCATTAGAACCCTTTCGAGAGTCATCCACTCTGCTCAAATCTAATTTGCTCTGCCCAAACGTGCCGAAAGACATGTGCTCCTTTAGCACAATCAACACTCAAAGAAGTAACCTTGCCTTAACACGACCAATCAATTCATACTTCGTGTGCACTACCTCTTTCACAAATAACAACTCACTAATTCCATGATTGTTTTTCATATTTTCGTAAGTGAATTATATCCCGTATTCAAAAAAATTCCTTACTCGAGTCATCCTCGATCTCAGCCTCTGCAGTCATAACTGCTCCATAAGTATGTCTCGGACCAAAACTTAATTTAACCTATAACCATGAAATTGAATTGTCAATAGTAGGCTCCCCCACTTGGCTCAAAAGCATAGATCAAGACATTCAATAATTCACAATACCCATAATCAATTACTGCCATAACACCGTAGTGAGATTTAACTAAATTCTTCCCAAGCTCATGCATCACAACCTAAATATTACCTCAAATCGTCTACTAAGCTTGCCTTCATTCTCGTGACGGTCACGTCAACTTTCTTGACCAATTCAAATTCAAATCCCAATACATTTGCCCTACTGGTAGAAAAGAAGATTCTCCACACAACATTATAAAGATCACACCTCTGTAGTTTATTCCGCATGTGATAACCCGCATGTTTAGCCTCAAACTGGCATCTTTATATACCCTTTTTACTACCACAACTCCTACGTAATCACTTAACCTTCATGAGTTTGAACTCCTCAACAAGACACGATAATTCAATTTGTTCCACAATTATATCACGTAAAAGATTCTTCAACAAATTCATAACTCGAGACTCTATGTCAAATCGAGACAGAAATCAAATGCCCAATAGTCCCTTTTTACATCCCTACCATCTGAATACTTCTCGCGGTCACCATATGGTCACCCAGCCATTCATCGAGCTATAAATTCCACTCATAGGGACACTACCACCGGACATGTGAGCCCAATTGTGCAAGTTCACACAACTGATACCGAGCAGAAGAAACACAGAATACACATCTTGAACCTCGTTCATAGAATCCCAAGCCGGCGATGCACAACTGATACCGAGCGCTCATATGCGCATACGAAATATGTGGAAGGAATTCAAAGAGTTATGTTTCAAGTTGAATCAATTCTGCATGATAGAGTAAAGAAAGTGAAATTTTCCTAAGGGTTCGGAAGCCTCCCGAAGATAAGTACAGATGTCTCCGTACCGATCCGCAAGACTCTACTAAACCTGCTCACGACTCGTGAGACCTATGTCACCTAAAGCTCTGATAAACCAACTTGTCACGACCCAAAATCTAACCCGTCGTGATGGCGCCTATCTCAATACTAGGCAAGCCAAAAATTTGAATAAACCATAATTTCTCTTAAGTTTGAAAACAAAATAATTAAATTCAGCAGAAGAAATCTCAAAATTTCAAATATATCACTCCCAAAACCTGGTGTCACTGAGTATATGAGCATCTAATATGAGTACAATGATTGACTGTTAAAAACCACTGACTAAAAATATAGGACAACACAATAACTGAAGGAAAGAGAGACAAGGTCAGTGAATGCCAAGCAGCTACCTTGATAGTCTCCAACTGATAGTACTCTGAAATCTAACTATTACTGTGTCCGAAAGCACCTACATCTGCACACGAGGTGCAGTGTAGTATGAGTACAACTAACTCAATAAGTAACAAGACTAACCTCTAAACTGAAAGAAATGATGAGCTCCGTAGGTACAGTCCAGTAAAAAAAGTAATGGTACAGAAATGTAGGCATGCTTTCAAGCACTTAAACTCAATACAAGTGAAATAGATCAATACTGCATGATATGAGAAATATGACATCTTGGTAGAAAGACCTCATGTAAATACTGGTCACAAATTATCCGGTAACTCAGTACTGTTTATGGCCAATCCAGCCCAGGGGTGTTCCAACCTGTATATAAATACACATCGACTGACAGTCAGTCACTCAGTATCGTATAAGGCCAATCCATCACTGGGATAATTTATCCCTATATATAAATGATATTGACAATATCCATGTCCAGATAACTCATTACAATACAAATAAGTAAGGCAAGTCCATGTCCTGGGAAAATCCATCCCAAATATATATATATATATATATATATATATATATATATATATATATATATATATATATATATAAAAAGCAGTAAGTAAGGCAAGTCCATGCCCTGGGAAGTCCATCCCGAATATCGATGATCATCTACGCTCACTGGGGTGTGTACAGACTCCGGAGGGGCTCCTTCAGCCCAAGCATAATACCAAGCCAATATGGCCTACTACAGGCAGGCAGTCCCGATCCATATAATAACAAAGCCTACAAGCCCCGCTGCAGGCGGGCAGCCCTGATCCATAAAATAGTAAAGCCAATAATGCCTACTGCAGGCGAGCAACCCCGATTCATATAATAATGATGTATAAAGCCATTATGGCATGCTGTGTTGCGTAGCTGAATCCCATAAATATCCTCACAATGGACAATTATTACTAAGTTTGAAATGTATATATTTTTGAACAACTAATTCAACGACAACACGATCCCATGGGTCCTAAAATATCGGCACATAGCCTAAACACGATATTTATCACAAGCCTCAGCTCAATTCCTCTAACACATGCCACATGTTCAGATAATAACATGATTCTTAAATTTTACAACTTCACATAACTTATTCAAGACACAATTTCTATGGTGCACGCCAACATGTTCATCACCTATCATGTGAGTCACATTCAACAATATATATCATACCAAATTCGGGGATTCATATCCTCAGAACTAAGTTTAGAAGTGTTACTTACCTCGAACAAGCCAAATCCAATGCCGAGAAAGCTAAACAATGCTCCAGAATTCCCATTCTGTGCGTATCAACTTTCGAACGGCTCGAATCTAGTCACAATTAATTTGATTCATCCCACAAAATTTATAGGAATTAATTCTATATCAAAATACTAATATTTTCCACAAAATACGAAATTACTCCCCAAAAATGCCCGTTGGGCCCACGTCTCGAACCCAACAAAAGTTACAAAATATTAACGCCCATCCAATCACGAGTCCAACCATATAAATTTTACCAAATCCCTATATCAACTCGACCCTTAAATCTTCAATTGAAGTCTTTGTAAACTTCTACCATTTTCAACCCAATCTTTACCCATTTGAACTCAACACTCTTTCCATAAACCTTATTGGTATGTATAAATAATACTTTTAATCACCCATCATTACTCAAACTCGAAATTGAAGATTAGGGATTAGAACCTTACCTCTTTGATGAAGAACTTGAGGGGATTTCTTGTTGGATTTTAAGGCCTGGACAAGAATTTGATGAAGATACTTCATCTACTTTTTTTCTCTAGAACACTCTCACTTCTCTCTAAAATCATCAGATCATTGCCCCAAAATATGCCCCAAACCTATTTATCAAAATGGGGTCGGGTTATAAAAATAAAAAAATTACCCCTCCGAAAATAGGTATGCGGTAACACAGTGGACCGCACAATGGGTATATGGGTCGCACAATGGACTGCGAAATCGCTGCCAAAATCTGGGCTGCACTGGGCATATCGGCGACTATTTTGCGGTCGCACAATGTGTCATTATGCGATCGCATAAAGATTTTGCGGTCGCACATCTGACCGCAGAATCGCATTTTTCCAGCCTTTGGTAATTTGTTCATAACTTCTTATAGGAATGTCCAAATGATGAACGGTTTAAATCGTTGGAAACTAGACACATACACCTTTTTTTTATAGATAACACATCTTATAACTCTTCATATCAAGAGAGTCATGCTCGTTCCAAGTTAGATCTTGTGCGAACTCGCTTGAAACTTTAGTCTTATGAAATTTCCAACTTCTACATTTGATGCCGAAACCTATCAAATCAAGTCCGATTGACCTCAAATTTTGCATACAAGTCATAAATGACATAACGGAGCTATGAAAATTTCAGAACTGAATTCTGACTCCGATATCAAAAAGTCAACCTCATGGTCAATCTTCCCAAAAATTCATAATTCCACTACGGACCTCAAAATAATTTTTCGGACACGCTCCTAAGTCCAAATTCACCATACGGAGTTATTAGAATCATCAAAATTAAATTCCAAGGTTGTTTACACATAAGTCAATATCCGGTAAACTTTTTCAACTTAAGCTTCCAACATGAAATTCATTCTTCCAAGCTAACTCCGAAATACCTCAAAACCAAAACCGACAATTCACACCAGTCATAATACCTTGTTGGAAGTTATGCAAGACCTCAAATAGTTGAAAGGAGCGTAAATGCTTAAAATGACTGGTCGGGTCGTTATATATTCTTTAATTTGAACTATAAAAAATGGATAAACTATTCTGATGTTGGCTTGCCTAGTAGGTGAAAATGTTAAGCGCCATCACGGTCTCGAGGGTGGGATTTCCGGGTCGTGACAAGTTGGTATCAAAGCACTAGGTTGACTAGGTCTCACGAGTCATGAGCAAGCTTAGTAGAGTCTGGAGTATCGGTGCGGTGACGTCTGTACTTATCTCCAAAGGCTATGAAGTATAGGGAAAATGTCACTTCTTTCTTACTCTATCGTGAGATTTTGTTTTTATCATTATTGATTGAACCCTTCTATTCTTGTTCTCTCACAGATGGCGAGAACATGCACTGCATCTACCGTTGGATAGGAGTTGGAGCCCCCTGTGGTAGCTACGACTAGGGGCAAAGTCGAGGCCGAGGCAGAGGCAGAGCTCAACCTAGAGCTCAAGAAGCACCACCAGCAGTGGAGGCTCAGGTAGATTTTGAAGAGGAGATTCCAGCCCAGATTGTACCTGTTGGACCAGCTCAGTTCCCGGAGGGGTTCATAGCCACTCCAGTGCTCCAGGACGCTCTAGTCCGTTTGGTGGGCCTTATGGAGAGTGTGGCCCAGATCGGTACTTTTCCGGTGGCACAAGCTGTCTCTCGGGATGGGGGAAGAGCACAAACTCCGGCTACTCACACTCTGGAGCTAGTGGCTCCCTGATTTCAGACTCCAGCAGCCCCGCAAGTTGGGGTAGTTCAACCAGTTGTTACGGCACAGGCCGGTGATAGGCCTACTTTATCTTCTGAGGCTGTGTTAAGGTTGGATAAGTTCACTAAGCTCTTTCCTGTCCATTTCAGTGGTGCATCTTCTGAGGACCCACAGGATTTTCTGGACCATCGCTATGAGGTGCTGTGAAACATGGGTATAGTTGAGACCAATAGGATCAATTTTGCTACATTTTAGATGACTGGTTCCGCCCGGAGATGATGGAGAGATTATATGTTGACTAGACCAGCTGGGTCGCCTGCATTTACCTAGGATCAATTCTCACATTTATTTCTAGAGAAGTCCATCCCTGTCACCCTGAGAGAGGAGTACCGTAGGCAGTTTGAGCGACTTCAGCAGGTTTGTGTGATTGTCACCTAGTACGAGACTCGATTTGTGGACTTAGCTCGCCACGCCACTATCTTTCTTCCTACTGAGAAGGAGCGAGTTATATTAATGGGCTCACTTATACTATCAGGCTTCAGATGGCCAAGGAGACAAGGAGTGATATTTCCTTTTAGATGGCCGTTGATATTGCCAGATGTATCGAGTTGGTCCGCGTTTAGGAGAAGGGCTCGGTGTCAGATAAGAGGCCCCGTCATTCTAGTAGTTTCAGCGGTGCCTCATCTGGAGGCAGGAGTGCTTTTTGGTGGAGACCATCCTCCCAGGCCATTTCATTCAGCGCTTCAAGCATCCCATAGTGCTTCAAGATGTCGTGGTCCTTGCGTTCCTCATTCTGGATAGCCATCCTATATTGCACCACCAGCTCCTATCAGCGCACCTCTGATCCAGAGCTATCATAGTGGTTATCCAGGTCCTCAGGGCCAGTTCCAGGGTCAGCAGTCATAACAGCCGATGGCTTATTATACTTGTGGTGATCCGAGGCACATTGCTAGATTTTTCCCCGGGTCAAAGGGTAGCGTGCAGCAGCAGGTTTCTCGTGCCATGGTTCCGTCATCGGTTTCTCTACCGCCAGCTCAGCCAGCTAGAGGCAGTGGTCAGGTTGCCAGAGGTGGGGGTCAGGCTGTTAGAGGTGGAGTTTAGGTCGTTAAAGGTGGAGGCCATCTAGCTAGAGGCCGTCCTAGAGATGTGGTTCAGAGTGGTAGGGCCCAGCCCCGATGTTATGCTTTCCCAGCTAGGACTGAGGCCGAGTCATCTGACGTTGTTATCACAATTATTGTTCCCATTTTCCATAGAGATGCCTCAGTTCTATTTGATTCGGAATCTACTTATTCCTACATGTCATCCTATTTTACTTCATATCTGGTTGTGTCTCGTGATTCTTTGAGTGCTCTTGTGTATGTATCCATGCCTGTGGGAGATTCTATTATTGTAGATCATGTATACCGCTCGTGTGTGGTTACTATTGGGAGTCTTGAGACAAGTGTATATCTTCTACTTCTCAATATGGTAGACTTTGATGTTATCTTGGGTATGGATTGGCTGTCACATTATCATTCTATATTGGATTGCCACGCCAAAAATGGTGACCTTAGCCAGGTGGGGTTTGCCTCGACTAGAGTGGAGAGGGACTCCTGGTCACTCTACCATTAGGGTTATTTCCTATCTGAAAGCCTGGCGTATGGTCGAGAAGGGATGTCTAGCTTATTTGGCCTATGTCCATGATTCTAGTGCAGAGGTTCCTTCCATGGATTCAGTTCCAGTTGTTCGTGAGTTTCCCGAGGTGTATCCTGTAGACCTGCCAGGGATGCCACCTGATAGGGATATTAATTTTTGTATTAATTTGGCCCCGGGCACTCAGCCCATTTCTATTCCTCCATACCGTATGGCCCCGTCGGAGTTGAAAGAGTTGAAGGAGCAGTTACAAGATTTGCTTGATAAAGGCTTCATTAGACCTAGTGCCTCGCCCCGTGTTGTTTGTGAAGAAGAAGGATGGGTCGATGAGGATGTGTATAGACTATCGGCAATTGAACAAAGTCACTATCCAAAACAAGTATTTGTTACCGAGGATTGATGACTTATTTGATCAGTTTCAGGGTGCCAAGGTGTTTTCGAAGATTGATTTGAGGTCTAGCTACCATCAGTTGAGGATTAGGGCATCCAATGTCCCTAATACGGCTTTTTGGACTCGGTATGAGCATTATGAATTCCTAGTGATGTCATTTGGGTTGACAAATGCCTCAACAACATTTATGGATTTGATGAACCGAGTGTTCAAGCCCTATTTGGATTCTTTTGTGATTGTATTCATTGGTGATATCTTGATCTACTCCCGCAATCGAGAGGACCATGAGTAGCATCTTTGGATTGTAGTTCAAACTCTAAGAGATAACCAGTTATATGCCAAGTTTCAAAGTGTGAGTTTTGGTTAGACTCAGTCGCCTTTTGGGATATGTTGTATCGGCAGAGAGAATAAAGGTCGATCCAAAGAAGATTGAGGTAGTTCAGAACTGGCCTGGACCTACTTCAGCTACAGAGATCCGGAATTTCCTAAGTTTGGCGGGTTATTATCACCCGTTTGTTGAGGGGTTTTCATCCATAACATCCTTATTGACTAGTTTGACCAAGAAGAGTGCCCCGTTTAGATGGTCGGATGAGTGTGAGTTGAGATTTCAGAAGCTCAAGACTGCTTTGACTACAGTGCCAGTGTTGGTGTTGCCCACCGGTTCAGGATCTTACACGGTGTATTGTGATGCATCTCTTATTGGGGTCGGTACACTATTGATCCAGGATGGTAGGGTGATTGCATATGCGTCACGGCAGTTGAAGGTTCATGAGAAGAACTACCATGTTCATGACTTAGAGTTGACAACCATTGTTCATGTGCTGAATATTTGGTGGCACTACCTTTACGGTGTGTCATGTGAGGTATTCACGGATCATCGGAGTTTGTACTATTTGTTCAAACAAAAGGATCTTAACTTGAGGTAGAGGAGATGGTTGGATCTATTGAAAGACTGTGATATCACAATTTTGTATCATCCCGGGAAAGCCAATATGGTGGCCGATGCCTTGGGTAGGAAGGCTGTAAGTATGGGCAGCCTTGCGTACATTCCAGTTTGTGAGAGGCCCCTTGCTGCAGATGTTCGGGGTTTGGCCAATCAGTTTGTGAGGTTATTTCAGAGCCTAATCGTGTGCTAGCTTGCATAGTCGCTCGATCTTCCTTGTATGAGCACATCAGAGAGTGTCAGTATGATGATCCCCATTTGCTTGTCCTTAGGGACATGGTGCGGCGCGGTGGTGCCAAGCAGGCTACTTTTGGAGATGATGGGGTTCTGAGGATGCATGGTCGTATTTGTGTGCCCAATGTGGATGGGCTTCGTGAGTTGACTCTTGAGGGGCCCCATAGTTCCCGGTATTCTATTCATTCGGGTGCCGCCAAGATGTATCAGGACTTGCAGCAACATTATTGGTGGAGGAGGATGAAGAAGGATATAGTTGGATATGTAGCTCGGTGTCTATATTTTCAGCAAGTAAAGTACGAACATCAGAGAACTGGTGGTTTTCTTCAGAAGTTAGAAATCCCTGAGTTGGAGTGGGAGCGGGAGCGGGAGCGTATCATTATGGATTTTGTTATTGGACTCCCACGGACTCAGAAAAGGTTCGACGAGATATGGGTCATTATGGACAGGTTGACCAAGTCGGCACATTTCATTCCAGTGGCAGTTACCTATTCTTTAGAGTGGTTAGCTAAGATTTACATCCGCGAGATCGTTCGTATTCACGGTGTGCCCGTGTCTATCATTTCTGATTGAGGTATGCAATTCCCCTCGCATTTCTGGAAGGCCGAATAGCATGAGTTGGGCACGCAGATTGAGTTGAGTACAACATTTCATCACCAGAAGAATGGACAGTCCTAGCGCACTATTCAGATATTGAAGGATATGGTTCACACTTGTGTTGTAGACTTCGAAGGTCCTTGGGATCAGTTCTTTCCGCTTACGGAGTTTATCTACAACAACATCTACCAGTAGAGCATTCGATGGCTCCCTTTGAGGCATTAGGAGGTGGTGTCGTTTACCAGTGGGATGGTTCGAGTCGGGGGAGGCTCGGTTGTTGGGTACAAATTTGGTACAGGATGCCTTGGAAATGGTTAAGATTATTCAGGATCGACTACGCACCACTCAGTCTAGGCAGAAGAGTTATGCCGACCATAGAGTTCGTGATGTTGTATTCATGGTCGGAGAGAGGGTATTGCTCCGAGTTTCACCCATGAAGGGTGTGATGAGGTTCGAAAAGAAGGGCAAGTTGAGCCCTAGGTATATCGGACCCTTTGAGATTCTTGATAGAGTGGGTGAGGTGGCCTACAAGCTCGCATTGCCACCTAGTTTATCAACAGTCCATCTAGTGCTTCATATGGCCATGCTTCGGAAGTATCACGGTGATCCGCCCCATGTGTTAGACTTCAGCTCAGTCCCATCGGACAAGGATTTGACTTATGAAGAGGAGTCAGTGGCCATTCTAGCCCGGCAGTTGAGGTCTAAGAGTTATCCTTCAGTTTGAGTGCAGTGCAGGGGTCAGCTGGTCGAGGCAGCTACTTGGGGGTCTGAGTCGGACATGCGGAGTTGATACCCACACCTTTTCACCCCAGGTACTTTTCTATGTCCGTTCGAGGACGAACGTTTGTTTTAGAGGTGGAGAATGTGATGACCCGATAGGTCATTTGTAGTTTTAACCTTCATTTGTGTGTTCTGAAACCTCGACTAGCTATGTTTAGCCTTTATCGATTTACGTGCACAGTTCAGATATTTTTTTGAAAGGTTTTTAAGTGAAAATTTGACAAAAATATGAAATCATGAGTTTTGAGCAAACAGACCTGGATCAGTGTTTTAACGGTCTAGGTGGGTCTGTATTGTGATTTAGGACTTGGGCGTATGCCCAGAATCGAATTCGGAAGTCCTTAGCTCGAATTATCACCATTTGTTGAAAACTAAGAGTTTAAAGGTTTAAAAAAATTCCAAGTTTGATCGTAGTTTGACATTATTACTACCGGGTCCAGATTAAGGTTCCGAAACTTGATATACATTCATTACTATATTTATGACTTGTCTACTAAATTTGGTACAAACGGAGTTGATTTGACGTGATTCGGATGTCTGGTTATTAAAATAAAAGTTCTTAAGCTTCTTTTAAAAAACATTCCATTGTTTTGGTATCCGGTTCGTAGTTCTAGGTGTTAATTCGGTGTTTTGATTGTGCGAGCAAGTTCGTATGATATTTTTGACTTGTGTGTATATTTGGTTTGGAGCCCTGAGGGCTTGGGTAATTTTCGGATAGGCTACGGCTGATTTTGAACTTAGAAATTCTGGTTTCTTGACTTCTGCTGGTTTCTGGTGCATACTTCATCGCGATTGCAAAGATACTCCCGCGATCGCGAAGAGTAGTTGGGACTGGGGGTGGATTTTACTCAATGCAAACGCGAGGCTTTGGTCATGAATGTGGAACAGTAGGGGGACTACCCTTCGCGAACGTGCCCACACCATTGCGAACGCGTAGCTTTAGAGAGGCGGGTGTTAGGATATGGTATTACTCTATGCGAACGCGAGCCCAGGAGAGCGCGAAGGCAAGGTGGCTAAGCCTACGCGAACGCGCAGAGTATTTCGTGATCGCGTAAGCCAATTTGGCTGTGCGCTTCGCGAACGCGTCAGGTATCTCGCGATCGCGATGAACACTTGTCGCCCAGTCATTTAAACTTCTAAAAACGGGATTTCACGCATTTTTCACCATCTTTTCATTCAAGCTTGACCTATAGGAGATTTGGAAGAGAAAATTCATCATCCTTTCATAGGTTAGTATAATTTAACTTATTTTCTTCCATTTCTACCCTCACCCATTAATTTCTAGCCTTACTCTTTGTTCTTTCAGGGTAGAAGATTAGGGATTTGGGAAGAATTGGGATTTTTTGTAAATTACAGATTTAGACCTCAAATTGGGGTCGGATTTCGAAAATAATTATATAATCGGGCTCGGGGGTGAATGGGTAAATGGGTTTTAGTTCGAATCTCGGATTTTGACCAAGCGAACCCGGGGTTGACTTTTGTGGACTTTTTGGGAAAAGTGTAAAGATCTTAACTTTATATATTGTAATTGAATTCCCTAGCCTTATTTGATGTTATTGAGTCGATTTTGATTAGATTTGGTTGGTTCGGATGCGGATTTTAGATGAAAGGTCTCGGTAGAGCTTTGAATTGATTGTGGAGCGAGGTAAGTGTCATGGTTAACCTTGATTTGAGGGGTTGGGACTTGTTTGCCTATTTGCTACGTATTTAATGTGTGGGTACAATGTATATGTGAGGTGACGAGTACTTATGCATTGTTGTTGGGTTAAAGCATGCGGGTAGAACTTGTTTCCTTGTGATTTATTGCCTCTTTATTTATGACATCCATGCTCAGATTAGATTATTACTTATTTGATCGTTCCTTCCGTACTTATGGATTAATCGTGATGATTGAGTATTTTGGAAGTTGAGGTTTGGTATCTTGAAAACATTATTGACGTAAAGTACATCATTTACATTATTTATCTCCTGAATTTTTATATTTATTACCACATGGTAAAGGAGAGTGTTAAAGCACGAAGGGTGATGTCGTGCCATTTTATTACTTCATTTATTGATTAATACATAGTGAGGAAGAGATATAAAGCACGAAGGGTGATGTCATGCCATTTATATCAATCATTTATTGTTACATTGGCAAATGGAGAGTAAAAGCACGAAGGATGATGCCGTGTCATTTCATTATACTTATGTCGTCATTTCATGGTAAGGTTGAGAGTAAAAGCACGAAAGGTGATGTTGTGCCATCTTTATTCCGTATGTTTATCCGTCTTTATTGGTTGATGATTTATTTGACTGTCTTGTGTTGTTATTCCTGTTGTAGTTATCGTATCTTGTCTCCCCTTTCGCATGTCCCCTCCCAACTGTACATACTAAATCTGTATTTTTTTTATGTTTGGTACATATATCTATGTTTGTACAGGTTTAATTACGTGAGTGTCCTGTCATAACCTCGCCACTACCTCGTCGAGGTTAGGCTCGACAGTTACGGAGTACATTAAGTCGATTGTACACATACTACACTCTGCATTTCTTGTGTAGATTTTGATATTGATCCCAGCTGTACGTGAAGTGCATTAGCATTGATTATCACATTCTGAGACTTGAGGTAGATCTGCGGACATCCGCAGACCTTGAAGTCCCCTTCCTCTTTCCTCTTTTACTATTCATTTCATTCAAAACGGTTGTATTTATTTCAGACTTTATTTATAGAACTTCTAGTAACTCGTGTACTTGTGATACCAGATTCGGGGTTGTATTAGATATTTCAATTGTTTTGATTTTTCGCACTTTACTTCAGAATTTTAAGTCAGTTATTTCGTTTTATTATTATTATTTAATTTGAACTATAAAAAAAATGGATAAACTATTCTAATGTTGGTTTGCCTAGAAGTGAAATGTTAGGCGGCATCATGGTCCCGAGGGTGGAATTTCCGGGTCGTGACATATATATGTATATATATATAGGAGAAATGTAATTTAAACTTCCCAAAAAATCTTTGAAGCTGGGTTTTATCAGTAATTATATCAGAAAATTTAGAAGCAAATTCAATACATCGTTGAATAGGAATAATTTTTTCCTTTTCAATATTATGACCTAAAAACCTTACCTTTGTTTGGAAAAGATGCATTTTGGGCTTGGATATTATATATATATATATATATATATATATATAAGCAATTTGAATGAGAGGCTATTTAAGTTAATTCTTCTTTTCTTTACTATGGAAAGAGAAATTTAACCTTATTGTTACACATAAGTGTTGCGACTAAGCTGCGTCGCTACTAAAACTGTATTATAAGTGGTGACTATCAAGGTCGCCTCAAATATATTACTGTCGCCGTAACACTTTTTGATTTGACTAAGATTTAAATCTGAATTGGATTAGATTAACTTAATATTTTAGAATTAAAATTTAGATATTTAAAAGTTATATTTATACTTTAAGTTGCAATCTTCTCAATGTAATATGATGAAAAAATTAGATTATTCAAAATTTACATAATTTGAATCTCAAAAATAAAAAATATCATATAAATTGAAACGGAGGAAATGATTTTCTAAAGGGAAACTACCAACTATTTTTATTTATAAGTAGTTTATTATAAAAATTGGTCAAATCATAAAATATTACTAATATTAGCCAAATATTATCAATATTAGCCAATTAGCTAAAGGTCAAACTTTTACTTTCTTTTGAGTGGGTATTATTAGAATAGATTGGGTACATCTTAAGAAGCTTGAATCTAAGTTTTGGGATGATTTGGTAGAGTTTTGAGGTGATTTGAATTGAAAATTCGAATTAGAAGATAAACATGAAAAAAATGATATGTGTATCATTTGTGTATCACATATGTACCATATTTGTATCAAATGTGTATCATATGTATATCTGTGTGTACCTGTGTGTGATATACATGCATGATGCATGTTTGATAAATGTTTGATACATATATCGTAGAAGAATTTTTTGGACTCGATTTAACTACGAATTTTGATACCAAATCATCTCTAATCTTCCTTAAATTTTGTAGATTGACTCATCTACATGTTTCAATAAATTTCAATAATACCCATTAAAAAGGTCCTTTTTTTGCTAGTTTTTTGGAATATAGTATATATATATCATTTTTTTTGTATTTCATCACCTTATTGTTACCCCATCCATGAAATTTCCTTTCCGTCTTGCATATAATGTTTCTAATCACACATAAAAATATGAAAGGAGATCTTTGCATGTGATTCTTAGAGAGAAAAAACCTTATTTATTTGAATTTTTAATTTTTATATGTGCTTGGTTAGTTTTGGGAAGTTTATGATTAATGGCTAGAGGTTGGTAAGTTAGAAACTTATTTGGGATATTTTTGTAAGATTCCTTTTCTAAATCCTATATATTGGGCGACTGATGGTGTCGCAAATAAAAACCTCATTTGTTGTGGTGTACAATCTACTATATCGTGTAGGTATCAAATTGATTATATGATTTATTTAGTCCAATGCCTTTTACTTGACATTACTTGACACAGTGTGTATATCACATTGTGTATCACATTGTGTATCACATTTGTATCAAATATGTATCATATGTATATTAGAAGAATTTTTTGGACTCGATTTTAACTACGAATTTTGATACCAAATCATGTCTAATCTTCCTCAAATTTTGTAGATTAACTCATCTATATGTTTTCAATGAATTTCAACCATATCCATTGAAAAAGGTCATTTTTTGCTTAGATTTTTGGAATCTTGTGTATATATATAATTTATTTGTATTTCATCACCTTATTGCTACCTCATCCATGAAATTTTCTTTCCGTCTAGCATCTAATATTGCTAATCACGCTTAAAAATATGGAATGACATATTTGTGTGTGATTTTTGTAAAGAAAGAATCCTATTTATTTGAATTTTAATTTTTATATGTGCTTGACTAGTTTTGGTAAGTTTATGATTAATGGCCAGAGATTGATAAGTTGGGACTTATTTGGGATATTTTTGTAAGATTCCTTTTGCTAAATCCTATCTATGGGGCGACTAGGGCTGCTTATCGGACGGATTGGGCGGTTATTTACTCTTAACGGTTTGGCTTATCGGTTATCGGCTTTTAAATATATTAATTCGCTAGCCACCCGATAAGATATCGGATGGATTGGTATCGGTGTAGCTCTTATAGGGCGGTTATCGGACGGTTTACCGGCCTAATTCAATCTATACCGTGTGCATTAATTGTTTGCTGATCGCTGTGACTCAAAATAAAATTCCTAAGCTCAACAGACTACATTTCAGTCTATAGAATACAATAGATGAGTCCATTATATCCTAAAGCAGACTACATTATAGATGAGTCCAGAATACATGTCTTTTATCCGCCCACAACTGCAAAGGAAAAGTCAATGATTAATTTTGAAATGATAAAATTCCAGTCTATATTTAAAGTGAGTCTAGAATACATATTTCAAAATGATTAATTCATAAGTGAGCAGACTACACAGAAATATTTGGCTTGCAACTAACGCCAAACAATGCTTGAATTTATGCAGCTTCAAAGTTCAAACAACAGCTTAATCCATAAGTGAGTAGATCCCTGTAAAAAATATGTATACACCAAATTTTAGCATAAGCCAACGAAGTAAAGACTGTGATAAATACTGCTGTCTTGATTCTTGTTTGATGTTTAGATGACTTTTCTCAAACATATTCTTTCCGAATAGATCATTAAATGCTCAATATTATTTTCGCAATGTATTTCCTAGTAGATTAGTAATAGAGATAGAGTACTGGAACTCCTTCAAATAGTGACCCAATACGTTATATATGGAAGTGGAAGAAGGATATTTAATATATATATATATATATATATATATATATATATATATATATATATATATATATATATATATATATATATATATATAACGGGTTAACAGATTATCCGTTAAGAAAATTGAATAATCCGTCCCCAAACCGATAAGCCGTTAATAAAAAAAATTTAATCTGTTCCCCGTCCGTTAAACCGTAAACCCGATACCAATAAGCCATTAAGTTTCGGTTTCGGTTCAGTTTTCGGTTTCGGTTCGATTTTGAACACCCGTAGGGGCGACTGATGCTGTCGCCACTAAAAACCCCATTTCTTGTGGTGTACAATCTATTATATCGTGCAGGTATCAGATTGATTATATTAGTCCAATGTCTTTTACTTGACACAAGACTATTTCAAGAACAAATTTCGAAAAGAATATTATACAAAGTGATGTACATTACTCGCAAGATGCATTAGTACTCTTGTCGTATTCATTCAGGTTCGAAAAATTCATCATCATTCTCAGGTTACATTGATTCATATAAAGCTCCATATAATTAATTTGATAACGAGAATTTAAGTTTTGTGCCTGTGCCATTTGAGTGCTTCGTATATTGTGCTTTAGGCAATTCAAATCTTTCATAGACTCAATTTGCGGGCTAATCAAAAACTGAGATGTGATTGAATCAAACATATGATTATATGTTTCTTTGAAACCATTTAAATATTCGTGAAAGATCCTCAAGAGTTATGATAGGATGGATGTGATTTTTCCACCCTTAACTAGACGTCTCAAGTTCAAACTTTCGAAATATGAAAAAATATGTAGGAAGCATGTTGGTGTTCCATATCGGTGTGGCTTGGAGCAATGTACTTCCATATATGTTCTTGGGCAGTCTTACCTTATGAGCTAGCTTTTGAAGTTTAGTTTGGCTCAAGATCCCTGTTGTGGAGCAGGCTACCATGAGACAAAAGATCTTCTTTCTAAACCAGAATAAATAGAGTTTTTCAAAAAAAAATCACCCCTGAGAGAAATAAAACTTAATTCCAAAGATTTTTGGCAAATCCATCGATTTTGTCCGGATCCCACCTTTCTTCCGAAAAAAGTGAAGGAGAAGAATAAAGATCTTTTTCAGTGGATACCTCTTGTTCCAATTTAGTCCCCTTCATTTCGGAGTGGAGACGGGGTGGGGCCTGTAGCTTATAGGATTAGAGCATGTGGCTACAAACCACGGTGTCGGGTGTTGGCATCCCTCCTCGCCCACAACCGGCCCAAAAGTATGGCATGGGTTACTTCAGCGCCGTAGCGCCTGGTATTCAAACATTGGCTCAGCTTTTGCTAATTCGAATTGAAGGGTGATATAAAATCGGTCTATTTCCAGCATCATATCCATAATTAGGACATGTTCAGGTATCTCGATTGAAATCCCCATATTTCTAGTCCATTCTATTTTCTTTTGCTAGTTCGATTAATTTCATCTGTTTCAGCATGTGCTTTATAAATTGCTTTGACAGTTGCTCTAATTCATTATATTTCATCCTGCATTTCTACAGTCCCATATTAAATAATGCCTGAACTCTTTCTTCTATATCGAGGATCATTGAAATAAGCAAGAATACTATTTCCACGGAAAATACCATTTACGGGGATTTCAATCGAGATACCTGAACAAGGCATTAGTTCATTCTCGGAGAGGTCCGAACCGACTGATGTTGAAGAATCAGTGGATGAGTTGTGATTAGGGGTGAAATGCCACTCGAACCCAGAGGCTCGCACCTGTTCTGATTTACCCCCCGTGAATACTCCACCGGTATGAAAAGTTACTACTATTTCAGATACATCATGGTACGGGATTATTTAGACTGCTAGATCAAACCAGATTATAGTTTGGCCGAGGGCTGCCAAACACATCGTAAGCTAAATCAGTGCTGACAATATGAAAACGAAAAAAACGTATCTGCCCTCAACCAGATATTACGGTGCAAATCTCACTCGATATCAACTCTGTATCAATGTTTACTGTAAGAAAGATTTTTTTCCTTATTTAGAATTGTACTAGGATTGAAACTCCCCTACTATATAAAGGGGGAACTTTTTATTTTGAGGATCACTATTGGCACGTATATCTGAGCAAAAAAGTTAATTTTTGTTCTCTAGTTGTTGTTTAAAGTGTTCTCTAGTTGCTTGTTTATTGAGCTACAACCTAGCCCGTTCAAAAGTCAATCGTAAGCTAACTCCATCACATTCCCCTTCGGGTTAGAGAAGGCGCTTGGAGACATGAACAAATTATATCAAAACCGCATGAGTTCGGACCCGGAAAAACTTTCGAGGTTATGAAAATGCTCGAAGTGCTAACAAAATGGGTGGAGTCTGGTGAAAAGAAGATAGAGGCGAATGACAAGAAGGTGGAAACTTACAATTCGAGGATCACAGATGATTGGGCTGTTTAGGCGTTCACTCAAAGGATCAACCCCCTAAGTTCCGTTGCTTTTCAGTAATTGAAGTAAAACTTGGTGGAATACCCGGCGGTTACTTGGGCCGATATTCATAACAGGTATCAATCAAAGATAAGAGTTGAAGATGAGCCTCGGGGTCTTTTTACCCCCAATAGATCGAACAACGAATCTAAAAGGATTATGGACCAAGAGACAAGGTCGGTCAGAGATCGGTATCAGCCATATATCTCGGAGAGGAGGGAAAACGGACCTGCTCGCCACTCAGCCAGGAATGATAGGAGAAGAGACCAAGGACCTAGCAACCAGGGTCTAATGAGTAATAACGGTTTCGACACATCATTTGGGGGCAATGAAGCCCCGAGACTATTGGAATATAACTTCAACATCGATGTTGCGAGTATAGTGTTGGCCATTGGATGCAACAAGGAGACCAAATGGCCTAGGGCACTTCAGTCCGATCCCGCTCAGAGAGACCACAACTTGGTATGTAGATACCATGGTACTCACGGTCACAGGACCGAAGATTGTGGACAGCTAAGGGAAGAAGTGGCTCGTCCATTCAACAATGGCCATCTTCATGAATTACTAAGTGAGCAGGCCAAAAATCATTTCAAAAAAAGGGACGCCAACAAACAAATTGAGCAGTAAGAGCCTCAGCACGTGATCAAGATAATCATTGGGGGAGTATATGTCCCACAAGCGCTAATGATAAAGCACACCAATGTTTCTATCACAAGGGAAATCGCAGTCGTGACTACGTCCTAGAGGATTCCATCTCGTTCAGTGATGAGGATATCGAGGGCATCATTCAACCTCACAATGATGCTCTGGTAATATCCGTACTTATTAATAAATCTCGAGTGAAGCGTGTGTTAATTGATCTAAGTAGCTCGGCCAACATCATCCGATGAAGGGTCATAGAACAATTGGGATTATTTGACCGAATCGTACTTGCAGTACGAGCATTGAACGGGTTTAACATAGCGTGTGAGACCACGAAGGGTGAAATAACCCTACCGGTAAACACTGTTGGGACCACCCAGGAAATGAAATTTTATGTGATCGAGGGGTATATGAGATATAATACCTTGTTCGAGAGGCCATGGGTGCACAACATGAGAGTGGTGCCTTCGACCCTACATCACGCGTTGAAGTTTCCCACCACAAGAGGAATCAAAACGGTCTACGGGGAACAACCGACTGCAAAGGAGATGTTCGCTCTCGAGGAAGTGATCTCGGTGCTCGCGGTCACGATATCAAAAGGTAGGGGACTGGACGTAGAGATAGAAACCAAAAAGAAATCATTGTCCCCGACCCTGACTGGTACCGCAAAACAGGGGAACACATAGCAAACGAAGAGGATCATGATTTCAGTGTCCCGAGATCCTTTATAGCACTCGAGGAACTGACGCAACCAAATCGACAATCAAGGAATTGGAGCAGGTCATACTGATCGAGTGCCTACCGAACAGAAAGGAATACGTCGGCACGGGGTTATCTCCCGATCTCAGATAAAATATTATTGATTTCCTTAAATCTAATACCGATTGTTTTATCTGGTCTCACTTAGACATGACAGGGATCGGAGGTGACAACTCACAAATTAAGCTTGGATCCAAAATTCCACCCGGTAAAACAGAAGAGGAGGCTACAGTCCGAGATCAAACACGCATTCATCCAAGACGAGGTATCTAAACTTTTGAAAATAGGTTATATTCGGGAAGTTAAATACCCGGATTGGCTAGCTAACATAGTGGTCGTGCCTAAGAAAAGAAAAAAACTTAGAATGTGTGTAGATTATAAAGACCTAAACAAGTCATGTCCGAAGGATTCATTTTCTTTGCCTAACATCGACCGAATGATGGATGCGACAGCCGGGCACAAGACGCTGAGTTTTCTTGATGCCTATTTAGGGTACAACCAAATATGGATGGACCCGGGTGACCAATAAAAGACTTCTTTTATAACTATGTTTAGCGCCTATTGTTATAACGTAATGCCGTTTGGTTTAAAAATTGTATGTTTCACGTATCAACGCCTAGTTAACCGGATGTTCGAATTGATGATATATTAGTTATGTCCCTGCGAGCAGAGGACCATTTGAAGAATTTGTAGGAAACCTTCGACATACTAAGGAAATACAACATGAAGCTGAATCCGAAAAAGATTGCCTTCGAGGTCGGTTTGGGAAAGTTCCTTGGTATTAAAGTATACAACCAGGGAATAGAGATAAACTCGGAAAGATAAAAGACATAGAAGAAATCACAGTAGTTGACACTGTCAAGGCGGTACAAAGATTGACCAGGCGGATAGCCGCATTGGACCAGTTTATTTCTAGGTCATCAGACAAAAGCCATCGATTTTTCTAATTACTGAGAAAGAAGAACGACCTCTCTTGGACCCCGGAATGTCAGTAGACTTTAGAAGAACTCAAACGATACTTGTCAAGCCCTCCTTTGTTGCACATCCCGAAGGTGAGCGAGCAACTATACCTCTGCTTGGGAGTCTCCGGGGTACAGGTAAGTGGTGTTCTGGTAAGGGAAGAAGAAGGTATGCAGTTTCCTATTTATTATGTTAGTAGAACCCTAGGCGATGCCGAAACAAGGTATCTACACTTAGAAAAATTAGCACTCGCCTTACTAAGCGCGTCTAGGAAATTAAATCTGTATTTTCAGTGTCACCCCATATGTGTCATGACCTCATACCCGCTAAGAAATGTTATGCATAAACCTGAGCTCTTGGGCCAACTGTCCAAATGGGTCATAAAGGTTGGCGGGTACGATATTGAGTACAAACCTGAACTGGTATAAAATCTCATATTTTGGCAAACTTCGTGGCCGACTTTATGCCGGCCTTGATCCCTGAGGTCGAGAAAGAATTACTGCTCGCCTCGGGGACTAGCTCGGGGGTTTGGACCCTTTTCACGAACGATGCTTCTAACGTGAAAAGGTCTGGGCTGGGAATCATATTAAAATCGCCTACGCGTAATTCAATAAGGCAATCTATTAGAACTGTGAAATTTACTAACAACGAAGCCGAATATGAGGCTATGATTGCAGGTCTGGAATTGGCTTAGCGCCTGGGGGCTTAGGTGATCAAAGCCAAGTGCAACTCCCTCCTTGTCATTAACCAAGTTAACGGGAGATTTGAAGTAAATAAGAATCGGATGTGGAGATAATTGGATAAGCTGCAAGTCATGATACGCCAATTCATGGAATGGACACTACATCGCATACCCCGATATCAAATAACGAGGTTGATGCATTAGCTAAACTTGGGTCGTCAGTCGATTTCGATGAATTCAATTCCGGAGCAGTGATGCAATTGTTGAACTCTGTGATAGAGGAAGGCCACGCCGAGGTTAACTAAACATGATTAACTTGGGATTGGAGAAACAAATTTATAGACTAACTTCATAAAGGGAAACTGCCATCGGATCCCAAAGAATCGAGGGCCCTATGTACTAAGGCTTCCAGGTTTAGCTTGGTTGGTGGAAAACTATATCAAAAATCATTAGCAAGGTGCTTGGTTCCGGGGGAAACCGACTACATGATGATGGAAGTTCACGAGGGTACTTGTGATAACCAACCGAGAATAGAATCCTTGGTTCGGAAATATATCAGAGCAGGTTATTACTGGAACGAGATGGAAAAATATGCGAAAGACTTTGTTCAAAAGTGTAACGAATGTCAGAGGCACGCCCCAATGATCTACCAACTAGGGGAGATGCTTCACCCGGTCCTTTCCCCCTAGTCTTTCATGAAATAGGGAATGGACATTGTTAGTCCATGCAAGGGGCACCCGGCAAAGCACAGTACATCTTAGGTATGACCGATTATTTCTCCAAGTGGGTCGAAGCATATGTGTTCGATAAAGTTAGGGAAATGGAGGTCATTGACTTCATCTGGGATCAAATAACATGCCAATTGAGGATACCAGCCAAGATCACGTGTGGCAATGGGAGGCAGCTTATAGGCGACAATATTAATAAGTTTTGTGAGGATCACAAAATCAAAAAGATTTTATCAACGCTCTACCACCCAAGTGGAAAATGTAAAGCGAAATCGACAAACAAAACTATATTCCAGAAGTTCTGGAGCATTAATTAGCTTGCTCGACATTAAATTCGTCTTGTTCAAGGTAAGTAACTCTTCTAATCTTGGAGCTGAGTGTATGAACCCTGATTATACGTGTTATGTATTTGGTGTTGAGGTGACGCACATGCTAAGTGACGGGCTTATGGGCGTGCACCGTGTGAACTATGACAGTTATTTCTGTTGTACTGTGTAGTTATCTGAACTTGTCTGAAATCATAAAATCTCTACGTACTAGAGTTATTAAAATGTGATTCATGCCATAAATTATGTTTAAACTACATGTTTATCCTGTTGGGACCCACCGAGGTCATTTCTGTTGTTAAGTTATCTGCTTTCATTGCATTACATACTTAGTCATACGCATTCATATGCATATCATATCTCAATCTCTGTTGTTATTTATTGATACATCATATCATCATTTTCGAGCTATTTTCATGACATTGTGAGCCCATGAGAGAGAGACTTGAGAGATTGATGACTGAGTGAGCGCGGTTGATATTATATGGAGATGGATCTTCTCCACAGGGGTGGATTGGCCTTCCTCGGTACTGGGTGACTTATAGTCAGTGATGTATATGTTCTGGGGTGGATCTTCCCTGGTCCGTATGGGCCATATACAGTACCGAGTGGTTGAGTATTTGAGAGTGTGAACCTGGAGATAGATCTTCTCCACAGAGCTGGATTGGCCTTCCTCGGTACTAGGTAACTTATAGTCAGTGATGTATATGTTCTGGAATGGCTCTACCCTGGGCCGTATGGGCCATATACAATACAGAGTGGTTGAGTATTCGAGAGTGTGAGCATATGAGGTTGTCAGCATGGTGCATCACATACAGTATTGCATTGATATGCACACATGACATATATGTATAGAGATGTATTTTCCTCATGTTGTACGGTATCACGTCATGATTTCTCACAGGTGTTGACATATAAGCATAGTGATGCATTTATTTTACACTCGTTATCTGGAAAGAAAATGAGATATCTTAACTATCATTGAAAGGATTTTTGAAAAAATTACTGCTTTCAAACTTACTCATATTTTTGGCAACTTCGGTAAATGATTTGGGTTTCTACTGATGTACTTGAAAGGCAGAACTATTTTTAGAAATCATGATTTAGCTGAGCATTTTATCTTTGAGTTGCTTCTTGTATTACTTGCTTTATGTTGTTATGAACTATTGTTGGTTATTGAAGTTGGGACCCGACCTTGGTATAAGCTCGTCTCTACTTTCAACCTAAGGTTAGGTTTGTTACGTATTGAGTACATGGAGTCGGTTGTACTCACACTATACTTTTGCACCTTGCGTGCAGATGTTGGATGCTGATGTTGCTGTGTTCGTTGGGAGTTAAATCTGAAGATGTACCTGCGTTCCGGTTGTTGTTGCCTTTTGTTCATGGTAGCCTTAGATTCATTAAACTCTGTTTATGTACTTTTCAAACAGATAATGTATTTACTTCATACCAGCTTTGTATACTCTATTCTTAGAAGCTCATGATTTGTACTACCAATTCTAGGGGAAATGTATCAGTTTCATATATTTCTCTTAATTAATTGTATTGTTAAATTACATTGGAATTGGCTAGTGGTTAATTGGTTTACCTAGTGGGTTAAGTTAGGTGTCATCATGACTAATTGGATTTTGGGATGTGACAAATACTTTGACACCTGGCAGAAGGAAGCCATATTTCGTAGCATTCGTAGTGGATCCGATCTTAATTACTTTCTGTCTTTGATTGTTTCACATTAAACTACAAAGAGTCAAAAGAAAACAAAATAAGAAAGACATGATGAAAATAATGTATTAGCAAAAAAATCATGTAAATCATGAGATACACGTTAATATACTAATACATAAAAGATGTTTTACCTCGTCCATTCTTTTTCGCGTATTTTGTGTAGGATTTTCTTTCAAATTCATATTCATCTTATTTAACTCCCGTTGTTTCATTATTCACATCAAACCAACTACATTGAAACAAAATTACTCTTCTACCAGGACGATTTGCAATTCAAGTATATCAGTCAAAACTCCATAGTAATCAAGGCTCTGCCATCTTTACTAGTCGCATCAATTACAAGCATCCTGCGGGTAAACCGTTAATCCGTTAAGAATTTTTATATTTATACTTTTACCCCTCTATGTATATAAAGTACTGTTGAAAGTAATTTGTTGTCCGATAGTTTTATCCGTAATAGCTGAATTGTGTGGTTTTATGTCCTTTTTTTTGCATGCATCTAACAAATTAAAGTCTGATTTTCTGGTTTTTTGGTTTTTCAATATGGATTTCTTGTGAAGAACGAATGTTACTAAAAGTTTGATTGATTCATATGTGTATGAATAGTCTTGAATATAAACTAAATTGGAACTTGGAAGAAGACTTTTCAATTCAAAATACTGTTAGATCTTAGATAATATTAAAAATTTGGTATTGATTTGAAACCGTTTGGTATTGATTGAATGATTCTTCAAAAAACCTTTTATTTGGTTTAGTCGATAAACCGTCCGATAACCGCCCGATAATCGTTAATCTGATACCAATCCGCCAGTTGTCTTATTGGATGACTAGCGGATTACTACATTTATAATCTGATAACTGATAAGTCGAACCGTTAAGCATAATTATCCGCTCAAACACCCGATAAACACCCATATTCTAGTTAGCTGCATGAAAAGCTAGTATAAAACATGATCCATGACAACTCATGCTTTTTATTAGTGGAGATGGAAGATTAATGTCAGCTCATTACGTGTATAATTAGGTCTTGCTAGGTTAATGTTTTCCTTACCATAAAATTTTAACCATTTGGGAAAGGCCTAATTTTTCCGCAAAAGTAAGAGCGGATTTGTCTTCCCTTAAAAAAGCACCATATTCGTACCCCTTCCATTATACAAATAGTTCTAATTTACCCTTTTCGTCTAACGAAAGTGAATTAAATGTCACCTGGAATTTTAATTAACTCCTAATCCAACTAGTAGACCTACCCCATCCCCCTCCTGCTTTTCTATCGGTAGCAACTAGGGGTGGGCAAATTTCGGTCCGAACCGAAAATATTTTTATTTCGGTTTCGGTTATTCGGTATTTTCGGTTGGTTTCAGTTTAAAATTTTAGTTTTTCGGTTCGGTTTTCGGTTATTAATTTATTTGGTTCGGTTAACCGAAAAACCGAATTATTAGCAAACCAACAAATTTTCGATTGGTTTCAGTCTAATTTATCGAAATTTTGAAAGAAAACGAAAAAATTCGCCAATCCAATTATTACATAGAGAAAGCCCACTATGATAATGTTCAAACCGAAATAAACCGAATCGAATTTCTTAAAACCGAACCGAACCGAATTTCTTAAAATCGAACCGAACCGACCGAACGCCCACCCCTAATAGCAACGTCAAAAGAGACCACGATCTCGTTGGCCATCGAAGTTATATTTTTAGGTCGCGACCAACAAAATCACGGTCGTCTCCAGTGAAAATATTTTCAATAGATGAAACACTCCTTTTATAAATCTGGTAAAGGACTTCATGCATGAAGACGTGAAGCTGTGGTATATGTGTGTGAATGTATTTGTGTAAGAAGAATTGAAGAGTGAAGAGAGTAAGGGAAAAAGGGGCGGCTAATGAGTTAAAAAATGAGAGAGGAAGATAAAAAATAGTGTTGGATAGATAAGAGGGATTAACTAAATATAGTAGGATTTTTTTAAAACAAAAAAATAGAAAAATAAATTTTTATTTTAGATATTTTACTTGAGTTAGCCAAAAAGTGTAAATTTGAACCTGGTATGAATAGGCCACCTTTTGTCTGAGGATAAATCTGCTCTAGATTGAATACTTTACGGATGAACTTAGGCATTTTTCCTTTAAAAATGTGGAAGATAAAGTTTACAGCTTGCCATAAGGGATTCATTTTATAGTCATGTTTGAGACTTTCAACTAAGAGATTCTTTACTCAAGTCTCAGAAAAGTATGAATTAGTTTTACTATTATTGTTATTTAAAAGTTGTTATTTCTCTCTATATTCTTTTGTTCTTTTAGCATAACTTCATAACAATATTATATATATTCAAGGTAGAAAAAGAGATGGAGATATGAATTATATGGATCGGAACACGCTGCATTATTCATGAGATAAGTCAAGGAGTTAGGTGGGAGGTAGAACTTTAAAACCAATCTACCTAATACATGTACCTTACTCAAAGCGGAAAACGAGAAGAAAACTCTGTTTATAAAAAATATTGATCCTTAATAAGATACAATATTAAAAAATATTCTTATATCTATTTAAGGTGGAGAAAGAGATATTCTTAAAAACTCTGTTTACCCATTTTACCCTTACTAAGAAACTTTTATAACCACACAAATGTCATGGCACCATAAAATTTTTACCCCTTAAGTTTTTAAAACAACAAATTTCAAAAGTCTTCTTTTGTTTTTAAATTTCGTGCTGAGTCAAATTACCGAATAGAGAGAGTATATTAGATTAAGAGGAATGAAAAAAACAGTCTTATACATTGATTGCTTAATTATTATATAGAAACAATCATATATTTTCAAGGTGGCAGACAAGATAGAGACGTGAATTATTAAACAAGATAAAGATGTGAGTTACTAATAGATAGAAACAGTCATCTATTAGTAAGATTTTCCATGTTCTTAAAGAAAACAACAAACCCAGTAAATCTACTAGTCGGGTCTAGGGAGGGTAGTATATACGCAAATTTTACCCTTACCCTGGAATAGAAAAGTTATTTTCGATATATCATCGGCTCCCTCCCTTCAAGAACTGTCCACCTTGCTTTTGGGGTGACTCGAACTCACAACCTAAGATGATTACCATTGTGCCAACCTCTTATTCCAAACTATTTAAACGCTTCAATAATGTGACAATAAAGTTGTTTGAAATTGTAGATATTAAATCAGTGCAATTATAGACGCTTCAATAATGTACTCGTATTTGGCAAGACTCTAATAGACATTTAAATCAATGATCTGAAGTCATAATTGACAAAAGCTTTTGTAGAATTAGTAAATGACAATGACTTTGATGATACCGTTTTCAAGATTTGAAGCACATAAATCTTGTTTTGATCTTCACAGGTCACAGCATAAACAAAGTCAATGAGATTAGTTAAGAGCTTAAACTCAATTGTTATTCATCAAAAAATTTTATATTAGAAAATTGAGTTTTGCGGCTTTATTATGTATTTGGATTGGGTGGTGTTGTAAATGATTGGAAATTATCTTGGAGATATAGCAGTTGTAGCCTCTATATAGATTTTACTTGGCTATATGGAAAGCTAGTATAAAGCATGATCCACGATTTTTAATTAGTGGGGACGAAGGTTAGTGTGAGTTCATTTCGTATATAATTAGGTTGTATTAAGTTATAAGTTTGTCTCGATTTGAATTTTTACGTACGCACGCTAATTAAAAAAATGCTGTAGATAAACTTACAGCTTATAAGGTATATTCATTTTATAGTTAATATTGAGGTTTACAACTACGAGGTCCTTAATTAATTTAAGGATCACAAAATTAAGAACATTAATTTTACTGTTATAAAAGAATGAAGAAAATTGAATTTCAATACTATTGTTAAACAAATAAAAAGAATTAATCTAATTAGCTGCTTTTAACTAAATAATCAACACATGTATAATATGTATATAAATAATTAGTATATAATTTATATATAAACAGTAAATTTAACCTGACAATTTAAGTAGAGATCCAAAATGGAAGATCATCTTTATCAAACAAGTGAATCCGCAACGATTTGTACGTTGGTGATTTTGTCTCCTAGTACATATTTTATTATGACAAAGAAGGGTTTATATTGTCTGCTACATAACTTTTTTTTCTTTGATGTTTTCAGTGTAATAAACGTGAAAATACAAGATTTTGTTGTGGGGTCATATGCATTATATTGTGGGGTCATATGCATTATATCGTGTGCTAATTCTGCTAATTCTAGGCACACAAGATCAACTGTTAATTTACTGAGTAGTTGGAAATCAACTAAAAATGTTAAAAGTGTTTATCCCAAAGTAATAATTGAATTTATACGTCATTTAAATGATAAGTGATTTAATTTAACACAAATAATCTAATAACAGTAAATAGTTGAACTCAAGGAAAACAAAATGATCAACCAAATGCGATGGACGATTAAATCTAGCTTTATGTTGGATGTAGGGAATTAGTTCTGATCCAGCCTTCGGAACGGGCTCGGTTGCAGCTCAATAAATAAGTAGCTAAATAACACTTTAAACAACAACGAGAGAACAAAAATTAACTTTCATTGCTTAGATATATGTGACAACAATGGTCCTAAAAAAAAGGTTCCCCTTTTATATAGTAGGAGAGTTTCAATCCTAGTACAAATCTAAATAAGGTGAAAACTTTTCCGGTAAACATTGATACGCGTTTGATATTGGGCAAGATTTGCGTTGTAATATCCGATTTAGAGTGAATATTTTGGCCGCTATCTTATCTCGTCTAACCACCTTTTTCCTTGGTCTCGGCTATTCACTCTGCTCGAGCCCAATGCTCGGCCGTGTCTGGTCTCGGGTGCACCATTCGACATTCGTCCTCCTCGGGCTCTGATCCGTGGAATCCCTCGGCTATACTCGAGGCCATGTCAAACCGTCCTTTCCTCTCGTTTCTTTACTAGGAAATCGGGGGTAAATTTATCCCCGATTTTAGCCGTACACAGATAGTCCCCTCACTTTTTCGAGAGCAGATTTATCGAAATGACGAGAAGTAACTAACCGACTCCGGTTCCTTCCTCTGTACGCTACAAACGAGTTGACGAGTCAGCGAAACGTCCCATCAATCGTGTCGTTCTGACTTTGGACTCGTGTCAGCTGCCGATTTACCATGCTCGGTGGGTACCGAATGCAGAACGTCACGCATTAAACATTTCCCTCCTATGAAAGCTCTGGTTTCCCTTTGTTCACTTTTTTACTGTCTGATTTCAAATCTTCTTGAGTTACCCTCGAAACTTTTACTTGTTCATCCTTTATGCCTAAAGTATAGCTAACAACTAAATTGTACAAGACACAATTTGACTGGCTATTAATCAATACTGCATTAGGAACCGTTTATAAATCTTAGTCCCCATATAACTACTAGATAAACCCAAAAAACAAATGGCTGAAAAAGAAAAGAATAGCACACCGCTAAATCACTTGCTTACATATATTATCTTTTCCATCTATAATCAATAAAATTCAAAAATACAAGAGATGTTACTCTATGTTCAACTGTTCAATTCCTCATATAAAAGATATAAACATTCAGAATAACATATTTTCTTCTCATTTCTTTTGTTTTTCCTTTGTTTTTCAATTTCATTTTCTCCAAATATTATTTGAAGCCCGGGAAGATTGGACGTGCTATACTTTTTCCTGAATAGAACTATCGTTAAAAATCTTAAAAGAACATTTGACATTGTGGAAAATTATTGAATGAGTAGGGAAAAAGGCTTAAATTTGATTATGTTGTGTTTGGTACGATGAAAGGAATTTTCCTTGAGAAATATTTTTAAAAAATATTTGGTAAATAATTTCAGTACTTGGTAATTGGTGGGTGAAAAATATTTTACGTATATATTATATTGAATGCTAGTAATAATATTAGCAAAGAGAGTGTTAAGAAGTTTTTGAGTGTTATCAATAATATGTCTAATATGTGTTAGATGGAGCAAGTAAAATGAAGTTAAACATCAAGATAGTTTTAAGAAAAGTGACTTCGTCAACAAGATTTTCCCCTTTAATTTGAGGTAAAATATTTTATGATAACCCAAAAATCATCAAATAATGTTTTCACGAAAAATATTTCTTTGAAGAAAGACTTCTTTACATACTAAATACACCTAAATGCGGAAGTTGATACAAGTAAATAATATATATGTATAGAGAGGAGAAATGCGAATTACATACCGTCGTTATATTTTCAGCTAACAACCGAACCAACTTTTACAGATTCACCTTCGATCAATATCAAATTTGTTGACCTTACCAGGACTTATATTGGATATATGATGAGTATTGGTGTGAAAAATATCATGAATAGGGTGGCCTCCACACTTCACCTCTACTGAAGCAATCAACTTACCTTTCACACACATATTTTCTTCTACGGTATAGAAGAAAAGTTTTGAAAATGAAGTAGTGAGAAAATGCAGAGAGGCTGTAGTCTTTATATAGATTATATTCTAGCTTTTACTATTATTATTATTATTATTATTATTATTATTATTATTATTATTATTATATTATTAAATATTTAAATTATTAAAATATATTATGTTCTAGTTTGCTGCATGAAAAGCTAGTATAAAACATGATCCATGACGACTCATGTTTTTATTAAACAAAAAAATAGAAAAATATATTTTTATTTTGGCTAGTTCACTTGCGTTAGCCAAAAAGCGTAAATTTGAACCATTTGTGTAGCGGCAAGGTATGAATAGAGCACTGTTGGGGGAGGATAAATCTGCTCTAAATTGAATACTTTACGGATGAACTTAGGCATTTTTCCTTTAAAAATGTGGAAGATAAAGTTTACAGCTTGCCATAAGGGATTCATTTTATAGTCATGTTTGAGACTTTCAACTAAGAGATTCTTTACTCAAGTCTCACAAAAGTATGAATTAGTTTTAGTATTATTGTTATTTAAAAGTTTTTATTTCTCACTATATTCTTTTGTTCTTTTAGCTTAACTTCATAACAATATTATATATATTCAAAGTAGAAAAAGAGATGGAGATATGAATTATATCGAACACGCTGCATTATTCATGAGATTAGTCAAGCAGTTTAATTTTCATGTTATTAAGGATAAGGATGAGGAGTTAGGTGGGAGGTAGAACTTTAAAACCAATCTACCTATTATTCAAAGCGGAAAACGAGAAGAAAACTCTGTTTATAAAAAATATTGATCCTTAATAAGATACAATATTAAAAAATATTCTTTTATCTATTTAATGTGGAGAAAGAGATAGATACGTGATTTATAAGGGAAAAGGATGCGTTGTCCATGAAACATTATGTTCATGGTATTAATGGCAGTAATTGGTGAGGAACAAACGTTATATAGACGAACCAATCGAGCTACTTAACTTACTCCAAGCAAAAATAAAGCACTAGTTAAAAAAACATTGATTACTTAATTATATTAGATTAAGAGGAAAGAAAAAAACAGTCTTATACATTGATTGCTTAATTATTATATCTAAAGAAAAGATAGAAACAGTCATATATTTTCAAGGTGGCAGACAAGATAGATCCGTGGGTTATTTAGAAAACAAGTAGCAATCTATTAGCGAGATTTTTCATGTTCTTAAAGGGAAGCAGTAAATTGGAAGGTATTTCTTTTCCTCAAAGATGAATCAGTTTACATACATATATACCTTACACCAAGAGAAGGGAAAAAAAGAAGAAGGAGAAGGGCACTTCAAAATGTTGATATTATCGAGTACTTCCTTTGTCCCAATTTATGTAACAGGGTATAGAGTACGAGGGTCAAAACACTTGATTTTTTATGTGAATTTAGTATAGATTCTTCATTTTTTTTTAAAGTAACATATTTATAAATTACAGGAACAGTACTACATAGCTAGTGATTCAAAACATTTAAAAAAAATTAGAAAACTATAATCAAAGAAAAACAATAGTATAGCTACAAAAATAATACCTTCCATAAAATGCAATGGAGGGAGTTATAAGATTTAAGTGACATCGTATTATAGGGAGCAAATTAACTCTTGATGAAGATGGCTAAGGTGGAAATGTCGTGAGCAGACAAAGAAAATGCGATGGACAGCGAGATGTAAAAAGCAGTTCTTTTGTCATTACATTTAAATTTCCCAAGTCCCCAAGGCAGTGCCCCGTTCCAAGGAATGGGTCGAGGGGATCTATAAATAATTGACATACTCCGAGAGCGAGTGACACATACTTTCAAAAGGCAAATGGGATGCTCGTTCCCATGGTGAGTATCCTTCTTCTCCTTTTCGTTCCATTGTCATTTGGCTAAGTCCTTTTCTTCCTTCCATAGGTTTACCCATGACCACCGAGCTTCGAGCAGTGGACGAGGACGAGGTCTCGTCCCCATCTGCAAAACCCTCTGCCTCGATACAACCTACCGTCGAGGCTAATACGAAGAAGGAGGAGAACACAAGGAAGAAGAAAATGTCCCCTGACCCCTCGGGCGCTCCCACCGAGGCCAAGAAAAAGAGGATTGTGGTCAGGGTCGAAAGAGTACCGGGAAGAGTACTCGGGCCAGGGTACCTGACCTTGATTCTCTTTATCGGCTCAGGGACTATCCTAAAGATGATGATATGGAGTTTGTCGCCCATGAGTCGGTCGTCGCTACAGAAGAGTGGGCAGCACCGGAGGGAGGAGACCGTAAGGCCGAACTCTCTTCAGTTCAGGAGCCCGAGGAAAAGCCTGTGGCTACTGCCTCTCGAGAAGTTACCCCAGTCGAGAGAAGCTGCCAACATCATTGATGTCTAGGAGTCGCTATCCCACATGAAGCCTCTTTTCAGTGAGGCTCAGGCCGTTACAGAAATGCCGATCGAGGCATCACGGGTAGCGGATAAAGCCCTTAATCCATATTTTAAGGCATGAGCGTTGATAAGTAGGGATTTTAGCCTATTAATTGCTCTCTTTTACTTGTGTTTTGGGCCAAATATGCGTGAGGGTATTCCTGGAAAACTAACTTAGTATGCTTGCTTGCAGGGATTGTTCAAAATGAGCCAAAGGAGCATTAATCAACTCATAAAAGGAGTCAAAACTTAAATAAAAACCAAATCTGGGCCAAGAGGTGTGGAACGCGGACCGCGACAAAAAAGTGCGGCCGCTAAAGTATCAACACGGACGCGGCCATTATTTCGAGGTCCGCGATATGAAGAATCAGAGAGATAATTTTTTGGGAACAAACATGAACGTGGACCGCGACAAGAAGATGCGGCTGCGAAAGTACCAGCACGGCCGCGATGGGAATTCCGCGAACTGCGGTTACTAAGGTTCAGAGAGTGCATAATTCAAGCAAATATGAGAATGGCGGTCCGCGTCAAAATTATGCGGCCGCGAAAGTCTCTCACGCGGATGCAGTGGAAATTGCGCGGTCCGCGAAATAAGGTTCAACCCAGGTCCAGATGTGAAGAAATGCAGACCGCGATCAGAATTACGTGGGTGCGAAAGCAAGTGTGCGGCCGCAGTCAGAATTATGTGGCCGCGAAACTTCCGCAGGGGTATTTTTGTTCAGAGATTTCAGTTTAGTATAAATAGATCATTTTGTCAATTTTAGGTTATGTTATGTTTTTGCTGAGTATGTGAGACGGCTAGGTTTTCCTTTTTGGGCAATTTTGTACAAGATTTACCTTATAACATTAGATTTTCATCTTTTAATTTAGTATTATGTATTATATCTTCTCTTTATCTTTGAATTCTCCTATTATTATGAGTAGTTAGACCCATATCTAGGGTTGTGACTCAACCCTAGTGTGGGTATTTAATGGGTCTTGAATTTTAGGGCTTGAATGTTTATGGGTTAGTGATATTTAGCCTAGTTCTTGCTAGAATTATAGAATTAGTGGTTGCAAACACTGATTCATGCCTTTATGATTTGGTCTCTTCTTGAGAAAGAGGGATTAAGTATGGAAAAACTAGGCTAACAAGGAATTGGGGTGAACTCAAGAAATTGATAGCCCCAATTAAAGGGTTAAACCTAGAGATAATAATACCCGACTTGAGCTAATATCACATGACTTGCATGAATACCCAGTTGGACTTGAGAAAGCCAAATTGGGCAATCACTCAAACTATCGAGAGATATAGAATAGAGTGAGTACTTGGGTGTGATAGCTATATTACGATCCCAAATTAATCAAGCTTGCCCTAGATTTTTACTACCTGTTAGATGTCCACCTAGGCGAAAGTCGCTACCCTAGTACTTTTAAACACTTGAAAACCAACATAAAAAATATTGTACTTAACTTTAATCTTAGCATACAATAGAAATAGAAATAGAAGTAGAATCAACACCTTCATGTTTGGAAGTGCAATTAGGAATAAAACACGCATGTAGACTTAGATATAAACCTAATTCCAAATCAATTAACTCACTGTGGATTCGATCCCGACCTAGCTGGGTAAAACTGCATCGACCATCCTCGCTACTCAATAGTAGTGCAGGCTTGGACCTGATCAAGCGTTGGAGCACTAGAAGACTACTCTGGTTTTGGCCACCTGAAGATTCTGAAAAAAGATGTGTTGCCAGGGTCAAATGGGCCGGATTTGAGCCCAAAGCTTTTGAAGCAATTCCCCGCCCCGAGTGTGGATCCCAACCGCAAGAAGACGGCCATGTTTATGGTACGAGCGAATACCAAGATACTATCTGAGCCGGTCGGTGTGGCCAGCTACCTTCGTTCCTTAATAACCGAAGAAGACCAAGTGAAGATGAACGAGGTGGACGCGCCGAGCCTCTTCAATGAGGCGCAGCAGGCGCTAAACAAGGTATATCATTTTTTCCTCCTATATTTAAATAATTCATTTGCCTTAGCGGATTTTAACGATTTTTCCTATTTTTTATGTACTAGGCCTCGGTGATTCACCATGAGAGCTTCCACCGGTCTCGGATGGAGGTGAGTTGCCTTGAGTTTGAGCTCAAGGAGTAGGTCTGGCAAACGGACATGTTCAAAGCGCTTTGTGAGAAAATTGATGAGGTCCTCAGGGACCACTCCGTCCTACAAGCCGAGCTGGAAAGAGCTCAAAAGGAGGCCTCCAGTGTGAAACGAGAACATGCCCTTCTAGTTGAAAAGGTAAGAGTATTTGAGATTAATAATGAGAGGTTAAGCACAAACGCTAATGCCGCAACCTCACAGGTCCAAGAGAAGATAGACTTGATCGACCAGCTTAGGGCCGAGATGAACTAGGTCAAAGCCTCAGCCGCGGAGTTGAGGAGCAAAATGGATCTCTTGGCCTCGGAACGGGATGCCACCAAAGAGGATTAGGCATCAACCAAAGATCAACTTCGGGTGATGAGGGAAAAAGCCTACAATTGCTCTCGACTGAACGAGGAGCTTCGAGCACAATTTGACTCGGCCGTTATAAAACGGGATGTTCTCGACCAAGAATATATCGCTTTGAAGTCCAGATTGGAGGCATCTTCGAATGTGACCTCAGAAGTTCAGGACATGTTGTCCAGTATAAGAATGATGTGGATGTAGTCGAGGCCCGTATAATAACAAAGTCTGAGGATATGAAGTGGTTGTCTTGGAGAGAGACCCTTAAAGAGGTCCATGCCCGGGGAATTGACTTATCGGCCGAGATCGAAGAGGTGAAGATGCTTGAAGCCGAGGACAAAGTGATGTACCAGCCAGATGGTTCGGGCAGTGAGTCGGGCTCCGATGAAGACTAGGCGGGAACTGCCTTAGTTTATTTTTTATTTTCTGTATTTTGAATTTTGGGGCCATTTCACAGTGCCTCTTTAAATATCTTTTGGTACATGTGCATATAAAAGGGATTTTTCTTTAGCTATGCATTGTGTCATTTACTTTTCTATATTTGCTTGTATCTAAGACTTATAATATGCCATTGATGTCTTAGCATAGAATTTGACGTCGTTTAAATTGTTTGTCCCCCTAAAGCTGGGATGAGGTCTAGATTAAGTAATGACTCTGATATAAAACGAAGTCTTTCTTAAAATTTTAACATTTCAATCGGACACAATCATTCTTTTCCGAAGATGGCTCCTTTCATGTCCGTAATTCAAGACCGAGCAACTTGACCTGGTCTGAAGTAGTATTTTTGTGTTATTAAAAATATGTAAGGACCTTACTTTTCAAGTACGGACTCATACGTCTCCGGGCTATTTAAGTTGGTTGTGGCCTTTTGCGTTTGGGACCTGCCTAGTAGACCCTTAGTAAGCTGAATTTTTCGGGCTTATCACCAGGTAGCAGTCCCCGGTTCGGGGAGGCCCATAGGTTTAGTGTTTTGAATCCAACATTTATTCTAAGTAACTTTTGACGATAATATTACTTATGCAAATGTGAATCGATGAAACATAGAAGACAAATTTCTTTCATTATTTTGAATGTTATGTAGATAGTTGATGGTACAAAATTTATCTGTCATGGCGAGAATGAGCTATGTGGGTACGGTTCGTTCGACCGTTTTACCCTTACACTTAGTCCTAATATTCAAGCCTTGGCTTTCAATATCGAATTTAAATGCCTTGTATATTCTCGAACTCAGCACCTTGACTTAGGGTGTGATGGCCCCCTAGTATTAGAGATTGAACTTTTAAGGGCTCGAATACTATTGATCTGATACGGATGGTTCGCAGTCCCCGACCTCCAGCTGTTCTTCAAAACTAGGGTTAAAAACCTTATCGTAAAACCCACTTCGGGAAAAAAATGGCCCAAGGAAAAAAGAGTACAACACGTGCTTTCAGACCTAATCCTTAGATTTGACTTTGACTAAGTACCCGCATGGGTTAGTTCAAAGCGTAATAAAGAAAAAGAAGACTGCATTCATACCTTAGCTGTAGTATCACTTTAAATTTGCCATATTCCAATTGCTGGGTAGTTGTTTTCCATTTCCGGATTCGAGTTAATACGATCCTTTCCCGGTTATATCGGTGACTCTGTACGGTCCTTCACAGTTCGGGTCCAGTTTCCCATCATTCGGGTTCCTGGTATGTAGTGTAACTCTCCTCAGTACCAAGTCTCTGACTTGGAAGTGTTGAAGGTTTTCCCTTCGGTTGTAATATCTCCCCATGTGTTATTTTTGGGCCGCTAACCGGACTAGGGCGGCTTCTCACTTTTCGCCCGCTAAGTCTAAGCTCGTGGCCATGGCCTCGTCATTTGAAGTGTCTGTAGCGTATTGGAACCTTAGGCTCGTTTCTCTTACCTATACCGCAATCAGAGCTTCTGTGCCCTAGACTAGAGAGAACAATGTTTCATCGATGCTAGACTTCGAAGTCGTTCGATATTCCCATAAGATCTCGGGAAAAATTTTCTTTCTATTTCCCCTTTGAGTCGGTTAATCTCTATCGGATTCCGACCTCGAAATAAAAAAGTCAACCCCCCGATCAAACTTCCCAAAAATTCAACTTTCGTCATTTCAAGCCTAATTCCACTACAGACCTCCAAATAACTTTTCGGACACGCTCCTAAGTCCAAAATCATCATACGGAGCTATTGGAATCATAAAAATTCAAATCCGAGATCGTTTACACATAAGTCGACTTCCGGACGGCTTTTCAAATTTAAGCTTTTCATTGTGAGACTAAGTGTCTCATTTCACTCCAAAATCATTCCGGACCCGAACCAATTACCCCGGCAAGTCATACAATAGCTGTAAAGCATAAATTGAGCAGTAAATGGGGGGAACGAGGCTGTAATACTTAAAACGACCGGCCGAGTCGTTACAGTATTATCATTTCTTAAGTGTAAAACTATCTGTGTTCTGGATTTTTTGTTATAAAATTGATATCAGCTGCAAATAATGCAAGGCTTAGAAGTCAAGCTACTCTTTGGCATTTAAAATGTCTAGACTTTAATTAGTTAAAAGAAACAAATAGCAATGCTACTATGTGCTAACAATACAGAGAGGCATACCAGCAAAATGATATATCTGCTATATAAGTGTGTAGCTAAGTTGTATTTGCAAAATCTTGAAACACCCAATTGAAGTCAAGATTGGTTACTGTACATTCTTCAGCCAAAAGAACAGAAAAGTCGAGATTTTCAAGTCTCGGCATTTTATTTTAAAGTAAATGATGCAATGACCTGTGTTTGCACATTAAAACCTGCACAAGGGCAAAGCTTATACTACTTTAGATTGAAAGATGATTGTGCTTTTGTAGAGAGTACTTGTGAGTTTTACCTTTAGCCAAAAAGTTATTTCATAATTGTATTTAATATTTTAACTCGAGTAGTAGATAAAATTATCCTTGAACATATTTCCCAAAGTTCTAATTCATTTTTTTTGTTTGAGTTCATGCAGTCCCTTTCACGTTGTTGTTTAACTTTTGAACCGTATATGATCACACTTGATGAATTTGGGCAAATAGTTAAATCATTGTTAGGGTAAAATTATAAAATATTCTTTAACCAATTATCTTGTTGATCTTTATTGGTTTTTCTGAAGAGAAATTTTTATACTTGTTACAGGTTTTGGAGATTGAAGTTTACAAGTAAAAAAGCTTATTTGGTGGGCATAAAAGTTGACTATCATTTTGCTAGGAATATTGGATAAACTTTGTATAATGTCTAGGGATGTTAGCTACGTTTTTTCTGTGAGTTCTGTCAACAATATTATGATTGCTTAATTAAAGTATACCTGTAAATAACGCCATTAATGGAATGTTAATAAATTTTTGTAAAGCAAAATTTATCTCTATATTATGTTTTTGTTATCAGGTTTTCTTTTTACAAATTGTATTTGACATGCACAAGAATGAAATTAGTAAAATTAATGTGATTCCTAAAATTATTTTAGGGACCAGAATAACTGGTCGCTAAATATTTAACAACCAGATTAACATGTCTAATATATTATATTTTGGGACTAGAAATATGGTCCCTAAAAGTATTTTACGTACCATGATTTCAACTGGTCTCTAATGAGATTTTACGACAAGATCCAAATCCCGTCGTAATTGAATTTTAACGTCGGAGGCTATAGCGACGGGTGGCGACAAGATATTATTGGTCGCAATGGACGTTTAGGGACCATAAATTAACTTTTAAGGACCACTTTTCCCTTCGCTAAAATCCATTTTTCTTGTAGTGCCGATAAGAAAATTGAGTAATCCGCCCCAAACCATTATGCCGTTAATTATAAAATCTTAATCCGTTCACCATCCATTACCCCGATAATCTGATACTAATAAGCCATCGTTTGGGTTCGATTTTGAACAGCCCTAAACTAGAAAATAATATATTTAATAATAATAATAATAATAATAATAATAATAATAATAATAATAATAATAATAATAATAATAACTAAGAATATAATCTGTATAAAGACTACAACCTCTCAACCTTTTCTCACCACTTCCTTTTCAAAACGTTTCTTCTATATCGAAGTAGAAAATATGGGTGTGAAAGGCAAGTTGATTGTCCTTGAACTTTCTTGAGAAGAGGGAGATGCAACATTTATTGGAGAAGGAGGTGGAGTTGTATCCTGCACCGGTTCTACGGTCTCTGGTTCTTCTTCATTATCAAAGTATGGAAGAAAATCATATGAAGTTTCTTCCTGAGCTTCCCAATCCCATGCCAATTCTTCATCAAATCTAACATCACCACTTACCACCATCTTGCCGCTACTTGGGTTGTATAGCTTGTAGCCTTTTGGACTCGTATCATAGCCAACAAATACATGCTTGACACTTCGATCGTCAAGCTTCGCTCTCCCTTGATGTGGAACATGAGCATAGGCTATGCTCCCAAAGATTCTCAAGTGCTTGACATTTGGATTTCTTCCACTCCATGCTTCTTGAGGGGTTTTATCTCTAACATTCTTTGTTGGAGAACTGTTGTTCAAATAAACCGCACAAGATACAGTTTCTGCCCAAAATTTCTTGGGCATATTTTTAGCTTTTAACATACATCTAGCCATATTAAGAATAGTTCGATTCTTTGTCTCTGTAACTCCATTTTGTTGGGGGTGAATAAGGTATCATTAGATGGCGACGAATTCCATGAGATTTACAAAAGTCATTAAATTCTTTTGAAGTGAATTCGTCTCCTCTATCGGACCTTAAAGCTTTTATTTCATAACCACTTTCTTTTTCTATAAGTACTTTGAAAATTTTAAAAGCAGCAAAAGCTTCGGATTTTTGGTTCAAGAAATAAACCCATGTCTTTCTACTAAAGTCATCAATGAAGAGTAGAAGGTATTTACTTTTACCAAAAGAAGGTGGATTGATTGGTCCACACACATCAGTATGAACAAGCTGAAGCAGTTTGGTTGATCTTGACATGGCCTCCTTTGGAAAACTCCTCCTTGCATGTTTTCCAAGAAGACAAGCTTCACACACACAATTGATTGGGATGGCTTATTGATGGTATCCCATGCACCATGTTCTTTTCTCCCATTGATTTGAGCGCTTCAAAATTCAAGTGCCCATATCGCATGTGCCAACACCATGATTCATTTGGCACATTAGCCTTCAAACACTTTGCATCAATTCTCTTAAGATTCATAGAGAATAATCTATTCTTAGCCATATGCACTTTAGAAATTAGAATTCTACTTGAATCTCTAAGCCAGAGATGCATATTTTTCATGTGGATGTCATATTCCTTATCAAGAAGTTGGCCCTAACTCAAAATATTACTTTTTAATTTTGGGACATAATAAACATCTTGAATTAACTTGTGACTACCATCTTTACAGGAGATCAGAATCGTACCTATCCTTTCAATTTGAATCTTTGAGGTATCTCCAAATGACACATTATCTCTCACTATTTTATTGATCTCCACAAACTTCTATTTGCATCCACACATATGATTGCTTGTTCCATTGTCCAAATACCACAAGCTGCAATTATCCTTGTCTTCTTCCTTGAGTGACATCAACAATGTTGGCTCAACTTCTTCTTTCTTGTCGTCAACAAGGTTAGCTTTTTCTTCAACATTGCTACGACATTCCCAAGAGTAATGACCAAATTTATGATAATTATAACACTCAAATTTTATTTTGTCATACCTTTGTCCATTATTTTCTTGGTAGTAGCCATGTCCTCTTCCTCCTCTATGTCCACGACCACGACCTCTGAATGTCTGGTAGATTTTAACTTCATTGTTAAAGTTATTATCGTTACTTCTTCCTCTTCCATGACCACCACGGCCTCGTCCCCTTCCATTCCCTCAATAGCTCTTTTCACCTCCATAATCCTTGAAGGATGCCTGAGTTTTAAGAAGTTACTCCAATGACACTTCTTGTCTCCTTTTGATCTTTTCTTTATGGGCCTGTAAAAATCCCTCCAATTGCTCTACCATCATAGAGTCTAAATCTTTAGACTCCTCAATAGCACACACCACAAAATCAAATTTAGGTATTAAAATGCGAAGGATCTTTTCTGCCACACATGCATCTTCTATGTCCTCCCTGTATTTTCTTAGTTGATTTACAACAGCCTTTACTTTTGAACAATAATCTGAATTGCATTCGGATTCTTTTATTTTTATAACTTCAAAATCAGCCCTTAGAGTTTGAAGTTTTACCTTCCTCACCTTGTCTACTCCTTGAAGAGAAATTTGTAAAATCCTCCAAGCTTCCTTTGAGGTAGTAGCATCTGTCACCTTCTCAAACATGACATCATCCAAACATTGGTGGATGAGCGTAAGGGCTTGTTGATCCTTCTTCCTTGTCTTTGTAAAGATATCTTTTTTATTTTGAGGCAGAGCTTCCTTATTATCGGGTTTTGCATACCCTCTACCTACGATTTTTCACACATCCTGAGAGCCAAGAATGGCTTTCATACTTAAACACCATTTCTTATAATTGTGAGATGGGGGTACTGAAAAGACAGCGTACCATTATTTTTCATGGCTCTGATACCACATTGTTGGTAAAAATAATAATCCCTCCCAGGAATAATATCCACGATAAATAATAATAACACAATAGAGTAACAACGACACCAATTCTTTTAATGGGTAAAATATAATACCCGGGCGGAGCAATATAACCACTATAATATTACAACTTTGTAGTGTCAAGAGACTACTGTAATCTTGAAAGAAATAACACTCTTTATTTAAAACACCTCACTACAATATTACTCACACTCACTATTTATCTCACAGACTACAATCTATGGATTACTCTCTCTAACTTCTATTGCTTCTCTCTTATTTTGGTGTGATTGAAATGAAGAATGAATGTTTCTATTTATAGTAAGAGATGTCATCCAACTACTACAAAGAAGATGATTTGTTGTTGATTTAGTCCTATAATGTTTCAACAAAGTTAGGCACCTCTCATCCCATTTTTTTTTCTTCAATATGAGGCCCACATTGGTTTGATTCGGTAGCCAACAATTTTGAATTATTGAGATTTGGGTGGTGTTCTTTGTCTTCTTCTCCGCAGTATAGAAGAATAGTTCTTTGGCTTGGTTTAAATTTTGGTTTCAACAGTTATTATATTCTGGAAACGTTGGATTACCTTTTGTTTTAATTTACTGGATGTTTACTTTCAACCTGCAACATTTGGTATTCTTCTGTTGTATACTCCTCATTTAATCAAATTTAGTTTTCACAAGTTCTGTTTGGGATTTACGGGTGTGCAAGTAAAAGGGAAGTAGATCTCTTGTGTTACTCATAATGAATTCTGACACAATCAAACTCAAATCAAGATTTTATTCGCCTTGATCGTTTCCATGGTGCAAATTTCACAAGATGGAGTTTATGCAGACTGCGTTGGAGATTTTTTATGTGCTTGATCCAACTATTTTTCCAATTCCTCCACTAGAGGACAATGATTCTAAAGAACTCAAGGCACATAGAAAAAAGAGGAAGGAAGATGAAATTATGTGTAGATACCAAAAAGTTTATTGTCTCTAAGTATTTTGAGTTCAAGTTTAATAATGATATGCCTATATTGGCACAAGTGCATGAATTACAGGTCATAGTAAATCAATTGAGAGTTACGGGTATTGGACTTCCTGAATCTTTTCAAGTTGGTGTGATTATAACAAAATGGCCACCATCCCGAAAATCCTATTGGAAGAGAATTCTCCATAGTTCAAAAGACGTTTCTTTGGAAAAGCACCTTCGAATCGAAGAGGAATCGAGGAAGAGAGAAAAGAATGAAAATTCTTATAATGGCAATAATAAAGCCAATGCTTTGATTAAGCCCTCAAACAAATCCAACAAAGGACGCAAAGCAAAGGAACATCTCTTGGTCTTAAAAAAGATCAAAAGAAATTCAAGAAGTTCAAACAAGGAGGATGCTTTGTGTGTGGAAAACCTGACCATTATGCTGGAGATTGTAGATTTAAGAAGACTCAGAAATAAGAAGTGAATTCAACAAAAGAAAATGAAGAGATCATTGTTACTGTGAACAAGATATATTCCATACAAGGCAAAGTTTCAGGTTGGTGGTATGATACATGTGCCACAGTTCATGTTTGCTATGACAAGCCCCTCTTCAAGACTTACAAAGAAGTGACTGATGAATAAGAGATTCAAATGGGAAATGAAGGAAGGTCCAAAGTTTTTGGCAAGAGAAATATCGAACTTGCATTTACATCGGGCAAGATGGTTACTCTTACCAACATTTTGCATGCATGTTCCCGATATGATTCAGAATCTTGTTAGTGAGGTACTTTTGGACAAATCAGATATTAAATCTTCATTTGAATTGAAAAAGTTAATTTTGTCCTGAAATGGCGTCTTTGTTGTTAAAGGTTATTCTACTGATGGAATGATCAAGTTATCTGTGCCGATGGTTTTATTATTACTAATAAGAAAAATACTCTTGTTTATATGTGTTGGATTTAATTTCTTTATGGCATTATAAATTAGCATATATTGGCCTAAGTACTATGAAAAGAATGGTTAAAGTGGATTGATTATGTGCGACTTAAATGACTTTAAAAAATATGAATTATGAGTTAAATCTAAATTGACCAAAAAAAACCTTTTAAAGTGTTGAAAGAAACATAAACTTGTTAGATTTAATACATTCTAATATATGTGAGTTAAATGACATGCTAACTAGAGGCGGCAACAAATATTTCATAACTTTTATTGATGATTGTTCTGAATATACCTACGTATATTTGTTGAGACACAAAAGATGAAGCCTTTAATAATTTTAACAATTATAAGGTTGAAGTAGAAAATCGAATTAGAAAACAAATTTAAGTTCTACGAAGTGATAGATGAGAAGAATGTTTTCTAAATAATTTAATATTTTTTCTGAAATTTATATGTGCTTGACTAGTTTTGGTAAGTTTATGATTAATGGCCAGAGATTGATAAGTTGGGACTTATTTGGGACATTTTTGTGAGATTCCTTTTGCTAAATCCTATCTATGGGGCGACTGATGGTGTCACCACTAAAAACCCCATTTCTTGTGGTGTACAATCTATTATATCGTGCAGGTATCAGATTGATTATATTAGTCCAATGTCTTTTACTTGATACAAGACTATTTCAAGAACAAATTTCCAAAAGAATATTATACAAAGTGATGAACATTACTAGCAAGATGCATTAGTACTCTTGTCGTATTCATTCAGGTTCGAAAAATTCATCATCATTCTCAGGTTACATTGATTCATATAGAGCTCCATATAATTAATTTGATAACGAGAATTTAAGTTTTGTGCCTGTGCCATTTGAGTGCTTCGGATATTGTGCTTTAGGCAATTCAAATCTTTCATAGACTCAATTTGCGGGCTAATAAAAAACTAAGATGTGATTGAATCAAACATATGATTATATGTTTCTTTGAAACCATTTAAATATTCGTGAAAGACCCTCAAGAGTTATGATAGGATGGATGTGATTTTTCTACCCTTAACTAGACGTCTCAAGTTCAAACTTTCAAAATATGAAAAAATATGTAGGAAGCGTGTTGGTGTTCCATATCGGTGTGGCTTGGAGCAATGTACTTCCATATATGTTCTTGGGCAGTCTTACCTTATGAGCTAACTATTGAAGTTTAGTTTGGCTCAAGATTCATTTCTTTATCATGGTATCAGAGCTATACTCATTCCAATTCATTGTTTAACCAATGTCCATCCCAATTTATTATTTAATGAGCCTTATGCAAGTCAAATTGTTTTGCGCAGGTGAAAGAATTATACGGAGGAAAGTTCTAATATATGTCGTAAAAGTCTTTGCATTTATTGCAAAAGAAAATCTTAGCTCCATCATTTGATCATCTTTCATGTATCTATATTAACTATCATCTATTTCTTTTGGAGTAAAAAAAATAAAAAATAAAAATCAAAGTTGAGCTTGGAAGCATGAGGGAACTAACGTGTTATTGAAAAAAAAAACATTAAACAACTCATCTAATTATGCTTTTTGTGTTCAGATAAAATCGGGGGTAAAATTATCCCCCATTTTCCAGTAAAGAAACGAGATAAAAGCACGATCTGACATGGCCTCGAGTAAAGCCGAAGGATTCCATGTATTAGAGCCGGGGAGGACGAATGGTGCACCCAGGACCGGACACGGCCAAGCATTGGGCTCCAGCAGAGTGAAGAGCCGAGACTAAGGGAAAAGACGGTTAGACGAGATAAGCAAGGGGTACAGAGGATGAAAGCGCCCCGCTTATGGGGTCAAATCAATATGTTCTAAGAAGAAAGATTGGAATATCAATCTCATCGAGATCATCGATCTCATACCAAATCTCATCAATTGAATAACTTAATGAAGCAACAACTAGTACCATAGAGAAACAGAAATACCCATGGATTCGGTGTTTGCTTACCCGCCGTCCACACTAACAATCCATCCTTCCCCTCCAAAAGGAGATTTTAGTAAATAACCAAATATGATACTGAGGTCCAATCACTTCTCGTGGATTTTCATAACCCTGTTGTGGAGTAGGCTACCATGAGACAAAAGATCTTCTTTCTAAACCAGAATAAATAGAGTTTTTCAAAAAAAAACCACCCTTGTGAGAAATAAAAATTAATTCCAAAGATTTTTGGCAAATCCATTGATTTTGTCAGGATCCCACCTTTCTTTCGAAAAAAGTGAAAGAGAAGGACAAAGATCTTCTTCAGTGGATACCTCTTGTTCCTATTTAGTCCCTTCATTTCGGAGTGGAGACGGGGTGGGGTCTGTAGCTTAGAGGATTAGAGCATGTGGTTACGAACCACGGTGTCGGGTGTTCGCATCCCTCCTCGCCCACAACCGGCCCAAAAGTATGGCATGGGTTACTTCAGTGCCATAGCGCCTGCTATTCAAACATTGGCTCAGCTTTTGCTAATTCGAATTGAAGGGTGATATAAAATCGGTCTATTTCCAGCATCATATCCATAGTTAGTCCATGTTCAGGTATCTCGATTGAAATCCCCATTTTCTAGTCCATTCTATTTTCTTTTAGTAGTTCGATAAATTTCATCTGTTTCAGCATGTGCTTTATAAATAGCTTCGACCGTTGCTATATTTCATTATATTCCATCCTGCATTTCTACAGTCCCATATTAAATAATGCCCGAACTCTTTCTTCTATATCGAGGATCATTGAAATAAGCAAGAATACTATTTCGACCGAAAATACTATTTACGGGGATTTCAATCGAGATACCTGAACAGGGCATTAGTTCATTCTCGGAGAGGTCCGAACCGACTGATGTTGAAGAATCAGCGGATGAGTTGTGGTTAGGGGTGAAATGCCACTCGAACCCAGAGGCTCGCACATGTTCTGCTTTACCCCCCATGAATACTCCTCCGGTATGAAAAGTTACTACTATTTCAGATACATCATGGTACAGGATTATTTAGACTACTAGATCAAACCAGATTATAGTTTGGCCGAGGGCTTCCAAACACATCGTAAGCTAAATCGGTGCTTACAATATGAAAACGAAAAAATAATATCTGCCCTTACCCAGATATTACAGCGCAAATCTCACCCAATATCAACTGCGTATCAATGTTTACTGTAAGAAAGATTTTTTTTTCTTATTTAGACTTGTACTAGGATTGAAACTCTCCTACTATAAAAAAGGGGAACTTTTTATTTTGAGGATCACTATTGGCACGCATATCTGCGCAAAAAAGTTAATTTTTGCTCTCTAGCTGTTGTTTAAAGTGTTCTCCAGTTGCTTGTTTATTGAGCTGCAACCGAGCCCGTTCAAAAGTCAATCGTAAGCTAACTCCATCACATACCCGGAGAAACTTCGAGCTGATGAAAATGCTCGAAGTGCTAACAAAGTGGGTGGAGTCTGGTGAAAAGAAGATAGAGGCGAATGACAAGAAGGTGGAAACTTACAATTCGAGGGTCAATCAAATCCCGGGAGTGCCTCCAATATTGAACGACCCGTATTCCAAAAAGTTCATTCAGAAACCCTTCCCCCCCAAGTGTGGCACCGAAGCCAATTTCGAAGAGATTCTGAATGCTCGATATTACCAAATATAATGGGACAACATATCCAAACGAGCATGTAACCTCCTATACGTGCACAATAAAAGGCAATGACTTATACCACCTATGCTTGTGAATGCCTTCGTTAAAGCCTATGACGGCGCTATCAAGGGTCGAGACGAGAAAATCAAACCTCTTCAAAATCAAGTAAAGAGATAACGAGATGCTTAGGGAGTTCGTGTCGAGGTTCCAGATGGAATGGATGGACCTGCCATCGGTCACAGATGATTGGGCTGTTTAGGCGTTCACTCAAGGGATCAACCCCCTAAGTTCCATTGCTTCTCAGTAATTGAAGTAAAACTTGGTGGAATACCCGGCGGTTACTTGGACCGATATTCATAACAGGTATCAATCAAAGATAAGAGTTGAAGACGAGCCTCGGGGTCTTTTTACCCCAATAGATCGAACAACGAATCTAAAAGGATTATGGACCTAGAGACAAGGCCGGTCCGAGATCGGTATCAGCCATACATCTCGGAGAGGAGGGAAAACGGACCTGCTCGCCACTCAGCCAGGAATGACAGGAGAAGAGACCAAGGACCTAGCAACTAGAGTCTAATGAGTAATCACGATTTCGACACATCATTTGGGGGCAATGAAGCCCCGAGATTATTGGAATATAACTTCAACATCGATGTTGCGAGTATAGTGTCGGTCATTGGACGCAACAAGGAGACCAAATGGCCTAGGGCACTTCAGTCCAATCCCGCACAGAGAGACCACAACTTGGTATGTAGATACCATGGTACTCACGGTCACAGGACCGAAGATTGTCGACAGCTAAGGGAAGAAGTGGCTCGTCCATTCAACAATGGCCATCTTCGGGAATTCCTAAGTGAGCGGGCCAAAAATCATTTCAAAAAAGGGACGCCAACAAACAAATTGAGCAGTAAGAGCCTCAGCACGTGATCAAGATAATCATTGGGGGAGTATATGTCCCACAAGCGCTAATGATAAAGCGCACCAATGTTTCTATCACAAGGGAAATCGAAATCGTTACTACGTCCTAGAGGATTCCATCTCGTTCAGTGATGAGGATATCAAGGGCATCATTCAACCTCACAATGATGCTCTGGTAATATCCGTACTTATTAATAAATCTCGAGTGAAAAATGTGTTAATTGATCTAAGTAGCTCGGCCAACATCATCCGATGAAGGGTCATAGAACAATTGAGATTATTGGACCAAATTGTACCTGCAGTACGAGTATTGAATGGGTTCAACATAGCGTGTGAGACGACGAAGGGTGAAATAACCCTACCGGTAAACACTGTTGGGACCACCCAGGAAATGAAATTTTATGTGATCGAGGGGTATATGAGATATAATACCTTATTCGAGAGGCCATGGGTGCACAACATGAGAGTGGTGCCTTCGACCCAACATCAGGCGTTGAAGTTTCCCACCCCAAGCGGAATCAAAACGGTCTACGGGAAACAACTGACTGCAAATGAGATGTTCGCTCAGAAGTGATCTCGCTGCTCGCGGTCACGATATCAAAAGGTTGGGGATTGGACGTAGAGATAGAAACCAAAAAGAAATCATTGGCCCCGACCCTGACTGGTGCCGCAAAACAGGAAAACACATAGCAAATGAGGAGGATCATGATTTCAGTGTCCCGAGATCCTTTATAGTACTTGTAAGCATGTAATTTTTGACCCGCGTAACTTTTAAAAGGAATATTTCAAAAAAAAATTTTATTTTTATTTTTAATAGGATTTCAGTCAACTTTTAGTTTTAATTTTTAAACATATGTTTGAAAATACAAAAATATTTTCATGTCATAATATAGATATTTTAATTAATTAGGATTGATTTTACATTTTTATGGTATGATATTTTAGGAAAAGAAATTAATATTTTAGCTTTGTAGAGTTAAAAGGGCCACCTTTAAAGGCAAATTTGGCCCAAACTTGAGCCCAATTTCTGACTGCCCACTCCTCCCTTCAGCCCATTTACCCATTCCCTAACCCACAACCCTTTTATAATAAAAAAAAACCTAAATTCCTAAGCTAAGAACGGCGGACCACCCTCTCCCTTCCAAGAAAAAAAAAGCTTCTGCCATCACCCTTCCATTCTAAAAAACCAACAACACACTACCGACACACAGACAAAACAGAAAAGAAAACGGACGCAAAGATTTGGAATGTTGTTGCTGGAAAAGAATTGGTCTCATATCATTTGATAAAAAGGCCAAAATGTGTTGAATGAGTTGGAGGAACGGACAAAAAGGGGTTTCTTTGGAACAAAGGTTTTTAAAAAAAAAAAAAAGAACAAAGAGGAAACGATAAAAGATAACAGAAAGATGGTTTTGGAATCGACTCTCATCTCTGCATCGGTTTAATCAATATTCTCGCTCAACTCCTCTCGCTTCTCCCTCTGTTGATATTATTTCAAGCGAAACTACACAAAAAATATTTGCCACTATTTTGATCTCGGCTCATGGAGTTTGATTGAGGTCGCGTTTGGGTTTTGAGTTTTCCGATGCCGATTCGATGTTTCGGTTCGCAATTTCGGCGTTGCAGTCCAATGATTGTTGCTTTGTTATTCCAATTGAGTTACAAATTTTCAGCTTTATTCATCAATATAAAGGTCTATTTCTTAACTTTATTTTTAATGGCTGTACATTTTTGTACTCTATCTATATTACCTATTTTCTTAGTTTTCCTTTGGTTCTTTGAATGACTGGTGGCATATGAGACTAATGTTCTTGTTTAAAGTTGGTTGTTTTTATTTTGATAAGTGATTGTATTAACTGAAAATTGGGAAGTAGTGTTTTCATGAAATGAAGAGGTTTATTGGCTAAAAGATTTTATTTTGGGAGGTGGGGTTGCTTTAATTTTGATAATTGGTTGTTCTGCAGTTATTGTAAAGTATGTTTTGCTGAAAATGAAGGGGTCATAGGGGTGACATCGAAAAAGGATGGCATATGGTCCATTTGTTTACGTCTTCCCCTTAATTCCTTATCCATAAATCATGGCCTCTTAATAATCTCAAATTAGCTTTAGGAAAATAATCAATGAACATTGTAGCTTGCTTTAGGCACGATTAATAAATCGTCGTGATTATGGGTGCGGTTCCCGTGGCATAGTCATGATACGTAATCCCCAATTCGGGTGTGCATTTTATGTGACCCGACCATAACTTCAAATAATAATAAAAATTAACATGTTATAAATAGCGGGTGCGTTTCACGTGACGCGGTTTGCAATGTGTACAAAACAAACGAGTTGCGACATTGCGACTTGTTCAAACAAATGCCATAAATAATTAAAAGCGGTTAGAAGATAAAATGCATAATAGATTTTTAAACATGTAATAAATCAGATAATTAGGCCAATTATTAATAGTTGAGCGACCGTGCTAAAACCACGGAACTCGGGAGTGCCTCACACCTTCTCCCGGGTTAACAGAATTCCTTACCCGGTCTTCTGTGTTCGCAGACCATAAATAAGAGTCAATTTTCTCGATTTGGGATTTAAAATAAACCGATGACTTGGGACACCATAAATTATTCCAAGTGGCGACTCTGATTTTAATAAATAATTTTATTTCGATTAATGTCACTTTAATTGGAAAAACTCCCTTATCCCTTATCCCGTTCGGGAAAAAGGAGGTGTGACAGCTCTGGCGACTCTGCTGGGGATCGAACCCAGAATCTCTGGTTTCGCAGACCAGAATTTGAGCTTAGAATAGCTGTTATGATTGGCTTTCACGATTGTCTGATTTTTATGTGTTTGAGCCTAATGTGCTAAATGTCGCTTTTTTTACCGCTTTGATATTGTGTGAATTGTATATAAACTGCTACGAAACATTTCCTCTCTCTGAGTCTTCTAAATCTTCTGGGAAGTGCACGCTGGCGTGACTTCTTTTCTGTTAGTGTCATATCCTAATTTAGAACGAGGATTGGATCAGTTACAAAGCCGGATGGCCTTTTGGTTACCGGTACGTTGCCCCTCCCCCTCCCCGGCTCGAGTTGTCCGCTCGGGTAAGCCAGGTCTGGAACCATACACCCAGGGTTTTAAGCCTAGAATAACATAGCCTCATGCCGGATCTCTAGTAGGTACGTTTATTTGCATCACGTGCATTTGACTTTGGAGACTCGACACAGGGGTTGGGTCTGTCTAGGACAGGTGTACCCAATTTAAAAGACCATTCTGATGCATTTTTACATGTTACTTGTGCATTTATCGGTTTCGACTTGTATGTTGACCGGCTTTTAGAATAGGGAAAGGAAATCAAGCAAAATCAAGAAGTGAGGTAGGATAGAGAAACATCCAGAAAATACCAGTGTTCAAAATATCTTGAAACTCTGCCAATTTTTTTTTAAAAAAAAGAGAGAGAAAAGAAAAGGATGAGTCTTTGAAAAATATAAGTCCTATTTTTCCACGAGTCAAAACTGGCAGAACTACGCGGGTCTGATTCTCACCGGATGTGAGATACGTAGGCAAACCTCATCGGTTCCGGCCCACAATTTTCAAAACAAAATCCAAAAATATTTTCCTTTATCTCATCTTTAGAAAGTCTTTCTTTTAGACCCCAATTTTCAAAAATCTAAAAATATTTTCCTTTATTTCCTTCTTTAGAAAGTCTTTCTTTGAGACCCCATTTTTAAAAATCCAATTATATTTCCTTTAATTCCTTCTTTTAGGAGTCTTTTTAAAAAAAAAATCCCAAACAAATAAAAGATTAAAAAATAATTTTAAACCCAAAAAAAAAATATTTTATTTGTAGGAGTCTTTCATTAGAAAAAGAAAACAAATAAAATTAAAATCCAAAAAAAATATTTTCTACCTTTTTTTTAGAAAGTCTTTCTCCCAAAAAATCCAAAAAAAAAATATTAAAAGCCAAAAAATATTTTTCTTTCTTATATAGAAGTCCTTCTATCGGAAAAATTAGAAAAAATAATCAAATTCCAAAAATATTTTCTTTCTTCTTTATAAGTCTTTCTTTCGGAAATTAAAAAGAAAAAGTCAAAATCCAAAAAGAGTTAGTTTATTTACCTTATTTCTGATCCTCCCGAACTACGCACGATCTGATTCATGTTCCCACATGATACGTAGGCTACCCACATCAGGTTCGATCGACCAAAAAAATAAATAAATGAAAAAATAAAATAAAAATGATGATGATAATAAGGACCGACTGAGTCCATTCTAACGTGTCTCTTGTTTCGAATCATAAAAAAGTTTGAGGTGGTCGGTTTGTGGTAAGTTGGCAACACAATATCTAAGGAAAAAATGCCATTGACAACTGGCATCGAAGCTGTTACAAGTGCTTAAGAGACTCAGGGTCAGAGGGTTCTACATAAGTCTACTATGATTGAGGAAAATAGAATACTGAAACAGCAAACGACTGAAATGTGTCAAGCATCGGCCAATGGTCAAGGACCACCCTTTTCTTATGTTTTCCCAAAACTCACACCCATCTCGACTACTACCACTCATGTCTCATTGTCTGATCGATCCTATCCATTTGGGTTCAGTCTTCATTCCAACTGTACGACTGCAGCTGGAACTTCTGTTGCGCGCTCCCAAAGTGTGCCATTGACAACCAATCAGACAATCACTGCTGTTATGCCCGTTTTCACTATCCCACAGCCAACAGTGGTACAAAAGAAAAGTCATGAGTCACAATTTGCTACCCATCAAGAACAATACCATTCTCCTGAGTATCACTCGTACTGATTTGATCTTCCTTCAAAGATTGAGAAGCCTACCCGAAAGATGGCACAAGAAGAAATGACCCAAAGAGTGAAAAACTTAGAACAAAAGTTGAAAAATATGCAAGGGTTGGCAGGTAAGAAGAGTGTTGCCTTCAAGGATCTATGAATGTTCCCCGGTGTTCATTTGCCACTTGGTTTCAAGACTCCCAAATTTGCAAAGTATGATGGACACGGAGACCCCATAGCTCACTTGAAAAGGTATTGCAATCAGCTAAGAGGTGCGGGAAGAAATGAAGAATTGCTAATGGCTTATTTTGGGGAAAGCTTGACAGGGGTGGCCTCTGAATGGTTTATTGATCAAGACACCTCTCACTGGCATGTCTGGGATGACATGGCCCGGGCCTTCGTCAGACAATTCCAGTACAATATCGACATCGCCCCAGACCGCAATTCCCTTTCTAACTTGAAGAAGAAATCGACTGAAAGCTTCAGGGAATATGCCATTAAATGGAGAGAGCAAGCAGCTAGAGTTAAGCCACCCATGGATGACCACGAGCTAATCACTGTCTTCCTTCAGGCTCAAGAGGCAGATTATTTTCAAAACATGATGTCCGCAGTGGGGAAATCCTTCTCGGAAGCAATCAAAATTGGGGAAATGGTTGAGAATGGCCTTAAGACAGGCAAAATTATAAGTCTAGCAGTTCTCAAAGCTGCAACTCAGGCTGTCCAAATTGAATCTGATAATTTTAGTGACACGAATGAGAAGGATGAAGAAACCATGATGACAATAAGGTCGAGAAGAGGTCCTAGGAGAACATCTCGAAAGTATGAGCAGCCTCATCAGGTTTTCGATAATTCCCCTGAGCACTACTATCCACCTCAGAACCCAGAATACTCTATTGCTCCACTTCAGTATGTTGTCCAGCCACCAAAACACCCCAGAAGGTGAGCACCAGCACCGCAAAATCTCCACCAGCCTCCATAAAATTTTCAAGAGCCCTATAACCCACATCCAAGCCAAGGGTATAAAGGGGAACAAAGGTTGAAAGATAATTTTACACCAATAGGAGAGTCCTATGCTAGTGTGTTTGAGAAATTAAAGCATTATGACATGATTGCACCTATTCCTCCAAATTATGTGGACCCACGTGCAAGAAGCTTTGACCCTTCTAAAAGGTGTGAATACCATTCCAATACCCAGGGGCACAATGTTGAAAGTTGTCGGGATTTGAAAAGAGAAATAGAAAGGATGATCCAGGAAAAACTGATTGTGATCCAAGATAATGACACCCAGAATATCACGCAGAATCCTTTATATGCACATGATGATGCACACTTTGTGGGGATGATGTGTGGTGACATGGAGTATGAGAATCCTCTCGGGAACTTGCCGGCTGTAATTGGAGAAGACCATGGTGATTCTGATGAACAAATTTGTGGCTAAATGTTAAGCTTAGCAATTGAAAAGTTATTCTCTCCTCACTAGGAATGAATCTTGGTAGCTTGTTTTGATATTTTTTCTATTACCTGGGTTATTCCAGGGTGTGATCCATATTTTATTTGTTTTATTGAGTCGAACCCTTCTATCCCTCTATTTTGTCTGTGTGAGTCTTGTCTGTTCGTTTTGTTGCTATTTTCATTAGCCGGGTTATTTTAGGGTCGTAACTCGGATTTCAGTTTGTTTGTCTTATCGTCAAATCCTTCTATCCGTTATTCAATGAAATACAGTTTGTCCTCGTTTTATTCTATGCTTAGTTCTTTCGCCGCTAGTTTTAGTGACATGACATGTATGCGGAACTTTTGGCCAGATCTTAGAAAATTGATTTAATCTTGAATCGGATAATCGAAAAAAAGAAGAAGATATTTTTGAGGGTGAACAAAGAGTCGAAACACTTTGGAATTAAGCTCGAGTAAGTTTTACATTCAAATCATTGTGAAGATCGGGTTTGGGAAAGAATCAATTGAAGTTTGTTGGAAAGTTTGACATTAAGGGATGAAAAGTGTCTTTCGACCACGACAAACCAAGAAGACAAACATGGTCATCAATGTTGTGACCGCAAAAGATAATATGTTTGGCGTTCTCGAGGCTGGGAGGCCCTTTTGTGCTACCTAAACACTTTATACCCTTTGTTACCCCTTTTGAGCCTGTGTTATTTTCTTTGATCACCCTCTTTTGGAATCAAGTTTAGAGTCAAAAGTCTAAGAAAAAAAAAGAAGAAGAGAAAATGAAAAGAAAAGTCCATGTCCCAAGAGTACAAACTGGGGAGACTCTTAGAATGTTCAAATGAAAAAAAAGAATAAGAAAAGAACAGTCAAAGGTCCATGCCCCTAGAAAAAAAGCTGGGGCAACTTGTTTTGAAAAAAAAAAAAAGACAAAGAAAAAGAAAGAAAGATGAAAAAAAAAACAATATCAGGTCAGGTGTTTGAACTACGCCTTTAAAAAAGGGATACGTAGGCAGCCTTACACGGTTCGGTCCAACCAAATAAGAATTCAAAAAAAAAATCCAAAAATCCCCAATATCTGAAACTGGGGCAAAGATTTTATTTCACTTTTGAAAGAGTCGATTCCAAGAGTTGTAAGTCTACAACCCCTTATTTTGAGTCTACTTTGAGCCTTCATGACGTCCCTCTTTTCCAACCCTATCCAAAATTCTTCCAAATAAAGACCTCCCGATATGCCTTCAAGAATGTCAAGAGAAGCATGCAATGAGCAACGGTTGTCACGCGTCATAGAACACTGTCAAGTTGCTCACACAAGAAAGCAAAAGAAAAAGAAAAAAAGAAGAAAAATGAGAGAGTCTTACTAGTGAAAACCCTCACAGGCACTGTAAGGCGATGGTAAGAAGAGATACATAAATGAGAGAGACTTGTTGGTGAAAACCCCTCGGGGCACCGTTAGTCGAAAGTGAGTCATGAAGTTGATGCAAAGGATTGGCACGAACAAGCCCGACTTCAGAGTCATAAGAATGGTAAAAGGGAAAATTTGGTCAGTTTGATAGATCAGAACGTTAAGTCCAAAATGCATGTCATGATCATTAAGGCTAGTTACCGCAAAATAAAAAGAAAAAAAAAGAAAAAGAAAAAAAAACCTCTTCCTTCCATCCTTCCGACAGGGGCATTTCTTGTCAATACTTGTTTCTTTGCATCATTGTGTCTTTCACTCTAAGTCAGTCCTTGTCAATACAAGCAGAAAAGATTTCAAAATCTGCTACCAGCTTTTCAGTTGCACAAGATAAATTTGGCCAGCACACTCGGGTTTTACAGTCGACATGCATTGAGGATTCATGCAAAGGCTTCCCCCCAAAAGACTCTTGTCAACCTATTCGGGTAAAGCAAGCAAAGATAACCTCAAGGTTAATCAGAGATTCTCTGTAGTACCGAACAATGACTACGAAGTGTGCACATCGTGCAAAAGGCTCTTACCAGTTGTGATTCTCTCTGACAGACAAATTGCTCCAAAAGCAAAGCCATTCAAGACATCAGAAAGGTTATCCAAGAAAAGAAATCTCTTTTTTGGGATAAGGCTGACTGAGCCACAAATACAAATGGTACTGGGTGTGAAACGATCAGGGTTGATGTAAAGCAAAAAGTCTCTTGAAACTGACTCAAGCTTATTGAGCAAAAGCCAAGCTGCCCAAGACTCAAGGCCACAGACCGACCACCACTTTTAAAACTGACAAAATTTTCTTTGTTTGAAACAGGAACAAAGCAGTGCAAGGAATTTGGGTTTCCAAAAAAAAAAAAAAAGAGAAGAGCAGACAAAGTGTAAACTGGGGCAGAAAAAGTTTCTTTTGTTGGTTCCGTTTTGTTGTAGTTGCAGGCGCCCACCTGGAAAATGAGGGAATTCATTTCAAGTTTTAAGTCAACATCAGGCGCCCACCTGGAGAATGAGGGAATTTATTTCAAGTTTTTAAGTCAGCAGGCGCCCACCTGGAGAATGAGGAAATTTATTTCAAGTTTTAAGTCAACATCAGGCACCCACCTGGAAAACGAGGGAATTCATTTCAAGTTTTTAAAGTCAGCAGACGCCCACCTGGAAAACGAGGGAATTCATTTCAAGTTTTAAGTCAACATCAGGCGCCCACCTGGAGAATGAGGGAATTCATTTCTATTTTAAGTCAGGCGCCCACCTGGAGAATGAGGGAATTCATTTCTGTTTTAAGTCAGGCGCCCACCTGGAGAATGAGGGAATTTATTTCTGTTTTAAGTCAGGCGCCCACCTGGAGAATGAGGGAATTTATTTCAAGTTTTTGAGTCAGCATCAGGCGCCCACCTGGAGAACGAGGGAATTTATTTTAAGTTTTAAGTCATCAGGCGCCCACCTGGAGAACGAGGGAATTTATTTCAGTTTTAAGTCATCAGGCGCCCACCTGGAAAACGAGGGAATTCATTTCAGTTTTAAGTCATCAGGCACCCACCTGGAAAACGAGGGAATTCATTTCAGTTTTAAGTCAGCAGGCGCCCACCTGAAAAACGAGGGAATTCATTTCAAGTTTTAAGTCAACATCAGGCGCCCACCTGGAAAACGAGGGAATTCATTTCAAGTTTTAAGTCAACATCAGGCGGCCACCTGGAGAATGAGGGAATTCATTTCTGTTTTAAGTCAGGCGCCCACCTGGAGAATGAGGGAATTTATTTCTGTTTTAAGTTAGGCGCCCACCTGGAGAATGAGGGAATTTATTTCAAGTTTTTAAGTCAACAGGCGCCCACCTGGAGAACGAGGGAATTTATTTAAAGTTTTAAGTCATCAGGCGCCCACCTGGAGAACGAGGGAATTTATTTCAGTTTTAAGTAATCAGGCGCCCACCTGGAAAACAAGGGAATTCATTTCAGTTTTAAGTCATCAGGCGCCCACCTGGAAAACGAGGGAATTCATTTCTATTTTAAGTCAGCACAGGCGCCCACTTGGAGAATGAGGGAATTATTTCAAGTTTTTAAGTCAGCAGGCGCCCACCTGGAGAATGAGGGAATTTATTTCGAGTTTTAAGTCATCAGGCGCCCACCTGGAGAACGAGGAAAGTCATTTAAGAATTCAATTCAAGTTAGAAGCAGCAGAAGCTCGCCTCAAGAATGCGAGCTGACAGTCCGAGATGACCAAAGGAAGAAGTCTCAATCTAAAAAAAAAAAAAAAAGAAGTGAATCCAAAATGTAGAAACCGATGAAAGACATGAACTGCTCAAGACATGGCTGAATACACGAGCACTACAGGTCCGGTCTTGATCCGAAGAAGCTGTAGAAGAATGAATCAGCACCTGCAGTTAGCAAGCCGCAAGGTTCAAATCAAAAGTCTGCATGAAGAATCATTCAAGCCTCAAGATCAAGTTTCAGAAGACTTATAGATAGGAATCTTGTAACTCATAGCTGACAGGCTTAGTTAGTCTTTTTCATTTTTTGATTTTGATGTAATAACAGGCCGCGGACCGGAACCTCGACGGAACGGCACCTCACTCGACTCTGTCATCCTCTCCACACACTCCAGCACTGCATTCACCTCTGAACTACACGTGACCTGATTCCTTTAAAGCCAAGGATATGTAGGTAGCTCAGATACCAGGGGTCGGTCACAATCTTTTATCCGTCTTTGTTTCATTTTGAATAAGCGTCGGGTCATAAATCAATTACGTTGCTTATTGTTCTTTGCTCCGAAAACTCTTCGTGTTTCCAAGCAAAGAGGGGCAGCTGTAAGCATGTAATTTTTGACCCGCGTAACTTTTAAAAGGAATATTTCAAAAAAATTGTTTATTTTTATTTTTAATAGGATTTCAGTCAACTTTTAGTTTTAATTTTTAAACATATGTTTGAAAATACAAAAATAGTTTCATGTCATAATATAGATATTTTAATTAATTAGGATTGATTTTACATTTTTATGGTATGATATTTTAGGAAAAGAAATTAATATTTTAGCTTTGTAGAGTTAAAGGTCCACCTTTAAAGGCAAATTTGGCCCAAACTTGAGCCCAATTTCTGACAGCCCACTCCTCCCTTCAGCCCATTTACCCACTACCGACACACAGACAAAACAGAAAAGAAAACGGACGCAAAGATTTGGAATGTTGTTGCTGGAAAAGAATTGGTCTCATATCATTTGATAAAAGGCCAAAATGTGTTGAATGAGTTGGAGGAACGGACCAAAAGGGGTTTCTTTGGAACAAAGGTTTTTAAAAAAAAAAAAAAAACAAAGAGGAAACGATAAAAGATAACAGAAAGATGGTTTTGGAATCGACTCTCATCTCTGCATCGGTTTAATCAATATTCTCGCTCAACTCCTCTCGCTTCTCCCTCTGTTGATATTATTTCAAGCGAAACTACACAAAAAATATTTGCCACTATTTTGATCTCGGCTCATGGAGTTTGATTGAGGTCGCGTTTGGGTTTTGAGTTTTCCGATGCCGATTCGATGTTTCGGTTCACAATTTCGGCGTTGCAGTCCAATGATTGTTGCTTTGTTATTCCAATTGAGTTACAAATTTTCAGCTTTATTCATCAATATAAAGGTCTATTTCTTAACTTTATTTTTAATGGCTGTACATTTTTGTACTCTGTCTATATTACCTATTTTCTTAGTTTTCCTTTGGTTCTTTGAATGACTGGTGGCATATGAGACTAATGTTCTTGTTTAAAGTTGGTTGTTTTTATTTTGATATGTGATTGTATTAACTGAAAATTGGGAAGTAGTGTTTTCATGAAATGAAGAGGTTTATTGGCTAAAAGATTTTATTTTGGGAGGTGGGGTTGCTTTAATTTTGATAATTGGTTGTTCTGCAGTTATTGTAAAGTATGTTTTGCTGAAAATGAAGGGGTCATAGGGGTGACATCGAAAAAGGATGGCATATGGTCCATTTGTTTACGTCTTCCCCTTAATTCCTTATCCATAAATCATGGCCTCTTAATAATCTCAAATTAGCTTTAGGAAAATAATCAATGAACATTGTAGCTTACTTTAGGCACGATTAATAAATCGTCGTGATTATGGGTGCGGTTCCCGTGGCATAGTCATGATACGTAATCCCCAATTCGGGTGTGCATTTTATGTGACCCGACCATAACTTCAAATAATAATAAAAATTAACATGTTATAAATAGCGGGTGCATTTCACGTGACGCGATTTGCAATATGTACAAAACAAACGAGTTGCGACATTGCGACTTGTTCAAACAAATGCCATAAATAATTAAAAGCGGTTAGAAGAAAAAATGCATAATAGATTTTAAAACATGTAATAAATCATATAATTAGGCCAATTATTAATAGTTGAGCGACCGTGCTAAAACCACGAAACTCGGGAGTGCCTCACACCTTCTCCCGGGTTAACAGAATTCCTTACCCGGTCTTCTGTGTTCGCAGACCATAAATAAGAGTCAATTTCCTCGATTTGGGATTTAAAATAAACCGGTGACTTGGGACACCATAAATTATTCCAAGTGGCGACTCTGATTTTAATAAATAATTTCATTTCGATTAATGTCACTTTAATTGGAAAAACTCCCTTATCCCTTATCCCGTTTGGGAAAAAGGAGGTGTGACAGTACTCGAGGAACTGACGCCACCAAATCGACAATCAAGGAATTGGAGCAGGTCATACTGATCGAGTACCTACCGAACAGAAAGGAATACGTCGGCACAGGGTTATCTCCCGATCTCAGAAAAAATATTATTGATTTACTTAAATTTAATACCGATTGTTTTATCTGGTCCCACTTAGACATGACAGGGATCCCACCGGAGGTGACAACTCACAAATTAAGCTTGTATCCAAAATTTCACCCGATAAAATAGAAGAGGAGGTTTGTATCCAAAATTCCACCGGAGGTGACATTTGTTCAAAAGTGTAACGAATATCAGAGGCACTCCCCAATGATCTACCAACTAGGGGAGATGCTTTACCCTGTCCTTTCCCCCTAGTCTTTCATGAAATGGGGAATGGACATCGTTAGTCCATGCAAGGGGCACCCGGCAAAGAACAGTACAACTTACTTATGACCGATTATTTCTCCAAGTGGGTCTAAGCATAGGCGTTCGATAAAGTTAGGAAAATGGAGGTCATTGACTTCATCTGGGATCAAATAACATGCCAGTTGAGGATACCGGCCAAGATCACGTGTGGCAACGGGAGGCTGCTCTTAGGCGACAATATTAATAAGATTTTTTTAGGACCACAAAATCAAAAAGATTTTATCAACGCTCTACCACCCAAGTGGGAAATGTAAAGCAAAATCGACAAACAAAACTATATTCCAGAACCTAAAGAAGAGATTAACTGACTCAAAGGGGAAATAGAAAGAAATTTTTCCACAAGGTCTTATGGGAATATCGAACGACTTCGAAGTCTAGCATCGATGAAACATTATTCTCTCTAGTCTAGGGCACAGAAGCTCTGATTGCGGTATAGGTAAGAGAAACGAGTCTAAGGTTCCAATACGCTACAGAGACTTCAAATGACGAGGCCATGGCCACGAGCTTAGACTTAGCGGGCGAAAAGTGAGAAGCCGCTCTAGTCTGGTTAGCGGCCCAAAAACAACACATGGGGAGATAATACAACCGAAGGGCAAACCTTCAACACTTCCAAGTCAGAGACTTGGTACTGAGGAGAGTTACACTACATACCAGGAACCCGAATGATGGAAAACTGGGCCCGAACTGTGAAGGACCGTATAGAGTCACCGATATAACCGGAAAAGGATCGTATCAACTCGAATCCGAAAATGGGAAACAACTACCCAGCAATTGGAATGTGGCAAATTTAAAGTGATACTACAGCTAAGGTATGAATGCAATCTTCTTTTTCTTTATTACGCTTTGAACTAACCCATGTAGGTACTTATTCAAAGTCAAATCTAAGGATTAGGTCTGAAAGCACGTGTTGTACTCTTTTTCTCTTGGGCCATTTTTTTCCCGAAGTGGGTTTTACGATAAGGTTTTTAACGAGGCAATAGTAAAATGTGCTACCCTAGTTTTGAAGACCAGCTGGAGGTCGGGGACTGCGAACCATCCGTATCAGATCAATAGCATTAGAGCCCTTAAAAGTTCAATCTCTAATACTAGGGGGCCATCACACCCTAAGTCAAGGTTTTGAGTTCGAGAATATACAAGGCATTTAAATACGATATTGAAAGCCAAGGCTTGAATATTAGGACTAAGTGTAAGGGTAAAACGGTCAAACGAACCGTACCCACATAGCTCATTCTCGCCATGGCAGATAAATTTTGTACCATCAACTATCTACACAACATTCAAAATAATGAAAGAAATTTGTCTTCTATGTTTCATCGATTCACATTTGCATAAGCAATATTATTGTCAAAAGTTACTTAGAACAAATGTTGGATTCAAAACGCTAAAGCCTATGGGCCTCCCCAAACCGGGGACTGCTACCTGGTGATAAGACCGAAAAATTCAGGTTACTAAATCCCGAAGGCACCGGGTCTACTAGGCAGGTTCCAAACGCAAAAGGCCACAACCAACTTAAATAGCCTGGAGACGTCTGAGTCTGTACTTGAAAAGTAAGGTCCTTATATATTTTTAATAACACAAAAGACTACTTCAGACCAGGTCAAGTTGCCCGGTCTTGAATTACGGATATGAAAGGAGCCATCTTCGGAAAAGAATGATTGTGTCCGATTAAAATGTTCAAATTTTAAGAAAGACTTCGTTTTATATCGGAGTCATTACTTAATCTAGACCTCATCTCAGCTTTAGGGGGACAAACAATTTAAACGACGTCAAATTCTACGCTAAGACATCAATGGCATATTATAAGTCTTAGATGCAAGCAAATATAGAAAAGTAAATGACACAATGCATAGCTAAAGAAAACCCCCTTTTATATACACATGTACCAAAAGATATTTAAAGAGGCACTGTGAAATGGCCCCAAAATTCAAAATACAGAAAATAAAAAATAAACTAAGGCAGTTCCCGCCTAGTCTTCATCGGAGCCCGACTCACTGCCCGAACCATATGGCTGGTACATCACTTTGTCCTCGGCTTCAAGCATCTTCGCCTCTTCGATCTCGACCGATAAGTCAATTCCCCGGGCATGGACCTCTTTAAGGGTCTCTCTCCAAGACAGTCACTTCATATCCTCAGACTTTGTTATTATGCGGGCCTCGACTATATCCATATCATTGTTATACTGGACAACATGTCCTGAACTTCTAAGGTCTCATTCGAAGATGCCTCCAGTCTGGACTTCAAAGCGGTATATTCTTGGTCGAGAACATCCCGTTTTATAACGGCCGAGTCAAATTGTGCTCGAAGCTCCTCGTTCAGTCGAGAGCATTTGTAGGCTTTTTACCTCATCACCCGAAGTTTATCTTTGGTCGATGCCTAATCCGCTTTGGTGGCATCCCGTTCCGAGGCTTGGAGATCCATTTTGCTCCGCAACTCCGTGGCTGAGGCTTTGACCTCGTTCATCTCGGCCCTAAGTTGGTCGATCAGGTCTATCTTCTCTTGGACCTGCGAGGTTGCGGCATTAGCATTCGTGCTTAACCTCTTGTTATTAACCTAAAATACTCTTACCTTTTTAACTAGAAGGGCATGTTCCCATTTCACACTAGAGGCCTCCTTTTGAGCTCTTTCCAGCTCGGCTTGTAGGACGGAGTGGTCCCTGAGGACCTCATCAATTTTCTCACAAAGCGCTTTGAACATGTCCGTTTGCCAGACCTACTCCTTGAGCTCAAACTCAAGGCAACTCACCTCCATCCGAGACCGGTTGAAGCTCTCATGGTGAATCACCGAGGCCTAGTACATAAAAAATAGGAAAAATCGTTAAAATCCGCTAAGGCAAATGAGTTATTTAAAGATAGGAGGAAAAAATGATATACCTTGTTTAGCGCTTGCTGCGCCTCATTGAAGAGGCTCGGCGCATCCACCTCGTTCATCTTTACTTGGTCTTCTTCGGTTATTAAGGAACGAAGGTAGCTGGCCATACCGATCGGCTCAAATAGTATCTTGGTATTCGCTGGTAGCATAAACATGACCGTATTCTTGCGGTCGGGATCCACACTCGGGGCGGGGAATTGCTTCATAAGCTTTGGGCTCAAATCCGGCCCATTTGACCCTGGCAACACATCCTTTTTCAAAATCTTTAGGTGGCCAAAACCAGAGTAGTCTTCTAGTGCACCAACGCCTGATCGGGTCCAAGCCTGCACTGCTATTGAGTAGCGAGGATGGTCGATACAGTTTTATCCAACAAGGTCGGTATCGAATCCACATGGGTGTTAATTGATTTGGAATTAGGTTTATATCTAAGTCTAGATGCATGTTTTATTCCTAATTGTACTTCCAAACATAAAGGTGTTGATTCTACTTCTATTTCTATTTCTATTGTATGCTAAGATTAAAGCTAAGTACAATATTTTTTATGTTGGTTTTTAAGTGTTTAAAAGGACTAGGGTAGCGACTTCCGCCTAGGTGGACATCTAACAGGTAGTAAGAATCTAGGGCAAGCTTGATTAATTTGGGATCGTAATATAGCTATCACACCCCAAGTACTCACTCTATTCTATATCTCTCGATAGTTTGAGTGATTGCCCAATTTGGCTTTCTCAAGTCCAACTGGGTATTCATGCAAGTCATGTGATATTAGCTCAAGTCGGGTATTATTATCTCTAGGTTTAACCCTTTAATTGGGGCTATCAATTTCTTGAGTTCACCCCAATTCCTTGTTAGTCTAGTTTTTCCATACTTAATCCCTCTTTCTCAAGAAGAGACCAAATCATAAAGGCATGAATCAGTGTTTGCAATCACTAATTCTATAATTCTAGTAAGAACTAGGCTAAATATCACTAACCCATAAACATTCAAGCCCTAAAATTCAAGACCCATTAAATACCCACACTAGGGTTGAGTCACAACCATAGATATGGGTCTAACTACTCATAATAATAGCAGAATTCAAAGATAAAGAGAAGATATAATACATAATACTAAATTAAAAGATGAAAATCTAATGTTATAAGGTAAATCTTGTACAAAATTGCCCAAAAAGGAAAACCTAGCCGTCTCACATACTCAGCAAAAACATAACATAACCTAAAATTGACAAAATGATCTATTTATACCAAACTAAAATTTCTGGACAAAAATACCCCTGCGGAAGTTTCGCGGCCACGTAATTCTGAATGCGGCCGCACACTTGCTTTCGCGCCCGTGTAATTCTAATCGCGGTCCGTATTTCTTCACATCTGGACCTGGGTTGAATCTTGTTTCGCAGACCGCGTAATTTCCACCGCGTCCGCGTGAGAGACTTTCGTAGCTGCGTAATTTTGACGCGGGCCACCATTCTCATTTTTGCTTGAATTATGCACTCTCTGAACCTTAGTAACCGCGGTCCGCGGAATTGCCATCGCGGCTGTGCTGGTACTTTCGCAGCCGCATCTTCTTGTCGCGGTCCGCGTTCATGTTTGTGCCCAAAAAACCATCTCTCTGATTCTTCATATCGCGGACCTCGAAATAATGGCCGCGTCCGCATTGATACTTCAGCAGCCACACTTTTTTGTCGCGGTCCGCGTTCCACACCTCTTGGCCCAGTTTTGATTTTTTTTTAAGTTTTGACTCCTTTTATGAGTTGATTATGGCTCATTTGGCTCATTTTGAACAATCCCTACAAGCAAGCATATTAAGTTAGTTTTTCGGGAATACCCTCACGCATTTTTGGCCCAAAACACAAGTAAAAGAGAGCAATTAATAGGCTAAAATCCCTGCTTATCAACGTCCATGCCTTAAAATATGGATTAAGGGCTTCATCCGCTACCCGTGATGCCTCGATCGGCATTTCTGTAACGGCCTGAGCCTCACTGAAAAGAGGCTTCATGTGGGTAGCTACTCCTAGACATCAATGACGTTGGCAACTTCTCTAGGAACTGGGGCAACTTCTCGAGAGGCAGTAGCCACAGGCTTTTCCTCGGGCTCCTGAACTGAAGAGAGTTCGGCCTTACGGTTTCCTCCCTCCGGTGCTGCCCACTCTTCTGTAGCGACGACCGACTCATGGGCGACAAACTCCATATCGTCATCTTTAGGATAGTCTCTGAGCCGATAAAGAGAATCAAGGTCGGGTACCCTGGCCCGAGTACTCTTCCCGGTACTAAATTCACATAAAAAATCAAGTGTTTTGACCCTCGTACTCTATACCCTGTTATATAAATTGGGACAAAGGAAGTACTCGATAATATCAACATTTTGCAGTGCCCTTCTCCTTCTTCTTTTTATCCCTTCTCTTGGGGTAAGGTATATATGTATGTAGACTGATTCATCTTTGAGGAAAAGAAAAGAAAAGAAATACCTTCCAATTTACTACTTCCCTTTAAGAACATGAAAAATCTCGCTAATAGATTGCTACTTGTTTTCTAAATAACTCACGTCTCTATCTTGTCTGCCACCTTGAAAATATATGACTGTTTCTATCTTTTCTTTAGATATAATAATTAAGCAATCAATGTATAAGACTGTTTTTTTCTTTCCTCTTAATCTAATATAATTAAGTAATCAATGTTTTTTTAACTAGTGCTTTATTTTTGCTTGGAGTAAGTTAAGTAGCTCGATTGGTTCGTCTATATAACGTTTGTTCCTCACCAATTACTGCCATTAATACCATGAACATAATGTTTCATGGACAACGCATCCTTTTCCCATATAAATCACGTATCTATCTCTTTCTCCTCCTTAAATAGATAAAAGAATATTTTTTAATATTGTATCTTATTAAGGATCAATATTTTTTATAAACAGAGTTTTCTTCTCGTTTTCCGCTTTGAATAATAGGTAGATTGGTTTTAAAGTTCTACCTCCCACCTAACTCCTCATCCTTATCCTTAATAACATGAAAATTAAACTGCTTGACTAATCTCATGAATAATGCAGCGTGTTCCATATAATTCATATCTCCATCTCTTTTTCTACTTTGAATATATATAATTGTTATGAAGTTAAGCTAAAAGAACAAAAGAATATAGTGAAAAATAAAAACTTTTAAATAACAATAATACTAAAACTAATTCATACTTTTGTGAGACTTGAGTAAAGAATCTCTTAGTTGAAAGTCTCAAACATGACTATAAAATGAATCCCTTATGGCAAGCTGTAAACTTTATCTTCCACATTTTTAAAGGAAAAATGCCTAAGTTTATCCGTAAAGTATTCTATTTCGAGCAGATTTATCCTCCCCCAAAAAGTGCTCTATTCATACCTTGCCGCTACACAAATGGTTCAAATTTACGTTTTTTGGCTAACGCAAGTAAAATAGCCAAAATAAAAATATATTTTTCTATTTTTTTGTTTAAAAAAATCCTAATATATTTAGTTAATCCCTCCTATCTATCCAACACTAATTTTTATCTTCCTCTCTCATTTTTTAACTCATTAGCCGCCCCTTTTTCCCTTAATTACTACTCTTCAATTCTTCTTACACAAATACATTCACACACATGTTAGAACTATTTTGTATAAGGGAAGGGGTACGAATATGAGTACTTTTTTAAGGGAAGACAAATCCGCTCTTACTTTTGCGGAAAAATTAGACCTTTTCCAAATGGTTAAAAGGAATACATTAACTTAGGAAGACCTAATTATACACGTAATGAGCTGATATGAATCTTCCATCTCCACTAATAAAAAACATGAGTCGTCATGGATCATGTTTTATACTAGCTTTTCATGCAGCAAACTAGAACATAATATATTTTAATAATTTAAATATTTAATAATAATATAATAATAATAATAATAATAATAATAATAATAATAATAGTAAAAGCTAGAATATAATCTATATAAAGACTACAGCCTCTCTGCATTTTCTCACTACTTCATTTTCAAAACTTTTCTTCTATACCGTAGAAGAAAATATGTGTGTGAAAGGTAAGTTGATTGCTTCAGTAGAGGTGAAGTGTGGAGGCCACCCTATTCATGATATTTTTCACACCAATACTCATCATATATCCAATATAAGTCCTGGTAAGGTCCACAAATTTGATATTGATCGAAGGTGAATCTGTAAAAGTTGGTTCGGTTGTTAGCTGAAAATATAACGACGGTATGTAATTCACATTTCTCCTCTCTATGCATATATATTATTTACTTGTATCAACTTCCGCATTTAGGTGTATTTAGTATGTAAAGAAATCTTTCTTCAAAGAAATATTTTTCGTGAAAACATTATTTGATGATTTTTTGGTTATCATAAAATATTTTACCTCAAATTAAAGGGGAAAATCTTGTTGACGGAAGTCACTTTTCTTAAAACTATCTTGATGTTTACCCTCATTTTACTTGCTCCATCTAACACATATTAGACATATTATTGATAACACTCAAAAACTTCTTAACACTCTCTTTGCTAATATTATTACTAGCATTCAATATAATATATACGTAAAATATTTTTCACCCACCAATTACCAAGTACTGAAAATATTTACCAAATATTTTTTAAAAATATTTCTCAAAGAAAATTCCTTTCATCGTACCAAACACAACATAATCAAATTTAAGCTTTTTTCCCTACTCATTCAATAATTTTCCACAATGTCAAATGTTCTTTTAAGATTTTTAACGATAATTCTATTCAGGAAAAAGTATAGCACGTCCAATCTTCCCGAGCTTCAAATAATATTTGTAGAAAATGAAATTGAAAAACAAAGGAAAAACAAAAGAAATGAGAAGAAAATATGTTATTCTGGATGTTTATATCTTTTATATGAGGAATTGAACAGTTGAACATAGAGTAACATCTCTTGTATTTTTTAATTTTATTGATTATAGATGGAAATGATAATATATGTAAGCAAGTGATTTAGCGGTGTGCTATTCTCATTCTTTTTCAGCCATTTGTTTTTTGGGTTTATCTAGTAGTTATATGGGGACTAAGATTTATAAACGGTTCCTAATGCAGTATTGATTAATAGCCAGTCAAATTGTGTCTTGTACAATTTAGTTGTTAGCTATACTTTAGTGAAAATGCATATGAAACTAGCTCAAATAAGAGCTGAAACTAAACCTGAAATTTTTCAAGACACAGAGAACTAACCTGCACCACTATTTTCAATCTCCGGAGCGAGATGCGCATTTTCTAAGGTCCTTCACGAGGGTTTCTTGATTGTCCTGTCTTTAGAGATGCTAGTGAATGTAGCTGAGATGTGTGCTCAGTGGTGGATTAGGCATAAAGGATGAACAAGTAAAAGTTTCGAGGGTAACTCAAGAAGATTTGAAATCAGACAGTAAAAAAGTGAAAAAAGGGAAACCAGAGCTTTCATAGGAGGGAAATGTTTAATCCGTGACGTTCCGCATTCGGTGCCCACCGAGCATGGTAAATCGGCGGCTGACACGAGTCCAAAGTCAGTACGACACGATTGATGGGATGTTTCGCTGACTAGTCTAACCCGTTTGTAGTGTACGGAGGAAGGAACCGGAGTCAGTTAGTTACTTCTCGTCATTTCGATAAATCTGCTCTCGAAAAAGTGAGGGGACTATCTGTGTACGGGTAAAATCGGGGATAAATTTATCCCCGATTTCCTAGTAAAGAAACGAGAGGAAAGGACGGTTTGACATGGCCTCGAGTAAAGCCGAGGGATTCCACGCATCAGAGCCCGAGGAGGACGAATGTCGAATGGTGCACCCGAGACCAGACACGGCCGAGCATTGGGCTCGAGCAGAGTGAATAGCCGAGACTAAGGAAAAAGGCGGTTAGACGAGATAAGCTAGGGGCCAAATATCCACTCTAAATCGGATATTACGGCGCAAATCTCGCCCAGTATCAAACGCGTATCAATGTTTACCGAAAATTTTTTTACCTTATTTAGATTTGTACTAGGATTGAAACTCCCCTACTATATAAAAGGAGATTTTTTTTTTAGGACCATTGTTGTCACATATATCTAAGCAATGTAAGTTAATTTTTGTTCTCTGGTTCTTGTTTAAAGTGTTATTTAGCTACTTATTTATTGAGCTGCAACTGAGCCCGTTCCTAAGGCTGGATTAGAACTAATTCCCTACATCCAGCATAAAGCTAGATTTAATCGTTCATCGCATTTGGTTTGATCATTTTGTTTTCCTTGAGTTCAACTATTTACTGTTATTAAATTATTCGTGTTAAATTAAATCACTTATCATTTAAATGACATATAAATTCAATTATTACTTTGCGATAAACACTTTTAACATTTTTAGTTGATTTCCAACTACTCAGTAAACCGTTGATCTTGTTTGCCTAGAATTAGCAGAATTAGCACACGATATAATGCATATGACCCCACAATATAATGCATATGACCCCACAACAAAATCTTGTATTTTCACGTTTATTACACTGAAAACATCAAAGAAAAAAAGGACCTCGTAGTTGTAAACCTCAATCTTAACTATAAAATGAATATACCTTATAAGCTGTAAGTTTATCTACAGCATTTTTTTAATTAGCGTGCGTACGTAAAAATTCAAATCGAGACAAACTTATAACTTAATACAACCTAATTATATACGAAATGAACTCACACTAACCTTCGTCCCCACTAATTAAAAATCGTGGATCATGCTTTATACTAGCTTTCCATATAGCCAAGTAAAATCTATATAAAGGCTACAACTGCTAAACATTTTCTCACACCACTTTCTTTTCACAACCTTTTGCTACTACGAAAAAGTAAATATGGGAATGAAAGGCAAGTTGATTGCTTCACTAGAAGTGAAGTGTGGAGGACATTTGGTTCATGATATTTTTCACACTAATACTCATCATTTACCCAATATATGCCCCGGTAAGCTCAACGGTTTTGAGATTCATGAAGGAGGAAGCGTAAAGGTTGGTTCGGTAGTTAGCTGGAAATATAACGACGGTAATACACATTTTCCTTCCTCTCTCTATATTATTACTTGCATCAATTAATATTTTTACATTTAGTTGTGTTCGATAGGACGGGGTCATTTTTCAAGAAAATACGTTTTAGTTACCATAAAATGTAGTCCAAGAAAATCATTTTGCAACAAAAGGGGAAAAAAAACATCTTACCATTTCCTTAACTCGCTTAACTTTTAACTTCATATGACATACTCCAACTAACAGTTAGATGTTATTATTAATCATTTGTACTCAGGAACTTTTATCAAAATACTCTCCAATTTGATTAATATATCGTTTGCAAAATATTTTTTTCAGTCACTAAAACAAACAACAACAAATATGTTTTCAAACATTTTTCAGGACAAAACTTCTTTCACGAAAAATTATTTCAATATCGTACCAAACACAATATTATCAGATTTATGCTTTTCCCTACGAATTCCCATATATTCCACAATGTCACTAGTTCTTTTGAAAGTTTTAACGATAATTCCATTCAGGATAAAAAGTAGACAATCCAATCTTTGTGATCGAGCTTCAGATATATCTTGGGCCACTTTGCAAACGGAGGATAAATCTTCTCTATATTGTACACTCTAGGGATAAATTTGGCCATTTTTCTTTTTTATATGAGGAACTGGACAATTAAACTATGAGTAACATCTCTTGTATTTTTGGGATTGCAGATGGAAAAGATAAGATTTCTAAGCAAGTGATTGAAGCTATCGATCATCATCAATCACTTGGAAAGTAATTGGAGGAGATCTATTAGAGTTGTACAATTCCTTCACTATTATCACATCCCATGACCACCAATGGACTACATGGACATTTGTGTACGAGAAGAAAACTGAAGAAATCCCAGAGCCTCTCGTTCTCTTGGGTTTAGCCGTCGGCGTGACCAAAGATATCGAGTGTCACCTTCTCAAGTAATAGAAAATCTATGCTATTCAGTGGCTCATAGCCATATATTTGGCAATATTGGCAGCTAGTTATTATAACTTGCCTGTGAAATAAATAATTTTGTGTATGAAGAAAATATTATATATGCCACTCTCCTCCTATGGATGTATTTCTGATGGTCAATATATATGTTAAGATATTATGTATTTTGCAAGTTTGATATTTACCTTTAACAATGATGATATATTTATCAGTGTGTGACGTTCTTTTTCTCAACCATCTTTTTGGGGTTCCCCCGGTAGTTATATGGGGACTAAGATATACAGAGGTTCATTATGAAGTAATTAACTTATCATGAGATTAAGTTGTAAACACCTAAAGAATTAATAACTTATACATCGACAGTGTAAAGAAATTTTTATACTATCTAGTCCTCTAAAAGATATCTACTGGTAATCCTTCATAAAAAATGGAATCTAGATGTAAGACATGTTATCCTTTACGCAAGTAAAGGTTACTTGATAATATACATTAAATTACAATGTCATTGTATATAAGTTTGATGATGTTGTGAAATCTATTTTCATCACCCGTTTTGGAAAGTCTACCTATGATTTTTGTGAATACGAGAGACTTCGCCGCAGTAATGTTGCCTTTCATGTAGAATCATTAAATTGGTTATTTCAAAAAGGAAAGGAAAAATGTATTAGCCCTTAGGAAAAGCTTTCACTAAGAATATTTAGAATTTCATGAATGAATATTTCATTCTTTGGGACCTCAGAATGGGATTCGATAAATACAAGTAGTAGTAAAGTAAAAAATGTGCGTTGTGGATAAGGTTCTCTACTTGCTAAACATAGCTAATTAAATCTATATAAGGACTACAATATATGAACATTTTCTCACCACTTTCTCTTCACAACATTTTGCTATACGAAGAAGAAAATATGGCTCTGAAAAACGACTGCTTCACTAGAGGTGGAGTGGGGAGGACACTTGTTTCATGACCTTTATCAAAATAATCCTCATCAATTAAGTCTTAAATTGATTGGGTATTTGTTCATTTCAAATGTTATTTCAATTTTCTTAGTTGGTTCTCTACTAAATCTCTATCTTTCTATCCTTTTATTTGTGTTCTTGTTATTTTGCTTCCGCGTTCGTATCATTTTTTCTATAGATACAAAAAGTAGCTACAGTTTTCTTATATAAAATATATACAAATTCTGTCAAAATATATAATTTATATACACTTTATATACAACTTTTGCTATACATAATTTGGTCAATACATACCGCTTATATACAACTTTATATAACTTTTTGTTGTACAGAAATCGGTCAAACACATACGATTTATGGATAACTTGCATACAACTTGCATGATTAGTTAGTTATATATATTTTGTATGTTATTTATCCACCCGACATACGAAATACATACAATTTATTTATGTTAATTCTTTTCGAGTTTCAATATGAAATTACAACCAAACCAATTCGAATCTTCATCAAACTTCTCCAAACTTGAGATATAACTTCAAAGGATAATTTCCAATCATTTACAACACCACCCAATCCAAATACATAATAAAGCCGCAAAACTCAATTTTCTAATATAAATTTTTTTAATGAATAACAATTGAGTTTAACTAATCTCATTGACTTTGTTTATGCTGTGACCTGTGAAGATCAAAACAAGATTTATGTGCTTCAAATCTTGAAAACGGTATCATCAAAGTCATTGTCATTTACTAATTCTACAAAAGCTTTTGTCAGATATGACTTCAGATCATTGATTTAAATGTCTATTAGAGTCTTGCCAAATACGAGTACATTATTGAAGCGTCTATAATTGCACTGATTTAATATCTACAATTTCAAACAACTTTATTGTCACATTATTGAAGCGTTTAAATAGCTTGGGTGAAGAGGTTTAAATTTGGAGGAGGAAGAAGAGAGAAAAAATGGGGAAGAGTGAAGCCTAATACATTACTTTGTGTATAATTTCATATAAGATATATAATTAAATGAGAACCTCTTAAATAGTAGTAGTAATTAGATTCATAATGTAATATAGATGAGTAAAACTTCCATTCTATAAATATTTAGTATAACGAGGTGTTTTGTGGCTGTAATACAACATATTTTAATCCTCTCAGTCTCACGGTAGGCATAGTCGGGTAGATATTTAAGGAAAATAAAATATAAACAAATAGATATGCGACACCTTAAGATATTAGAAGTTGGCCAAGAAATTTAAATGAATAGACAAAAGATTTGCTTTTTAAGTCTCGTTGCTCTAGTGGCAAGCACACTCCACTTCCAACTAAGAGGTTGTGAGTTTGAGTCACTCCAAGAGCAAGGTGGGAGTTCTTGGAGGGATGGAGTCGAGGGTCTATCGGAAACAGACTCTCTATCCCAGAATAGGGGTAAGATCTGCGTACACACTACCCTCCCAGACCCTACTAGTAGAATTATATTGAGTTTGTTCCTATAATAAGATGTCGCTTAAATCTTATTACTCCCTCCATTGCATTTTATGGAAGCTATTATTTTTTGTGGAGTTGTACTATTTTTTTTCTTTGATTATAGTTTTCTTAATTTTTTTAAATGTTTTGAATCACTAGCTATGTAGTACTGTTCCTGTAATTTATAAATATGTAACTTTTTTAAAAACAAAATGAAGAATCTATACTAAATCAAGTGTTTTGACCCTCCTGTTACGTAAATTGGGACAAAGGAAGTACTCGATAATATCAACATTTTGCAGTGCCCTTCTCCTTTTTTTTCCCCTTCTCTTGGGGTAAGGTATGTATGTAGAAGGAAAAGAAAAAAAAAGAAATACCTTCCAATTTACTGCTTCTCTTTTAAGAACATGGAATAAGAGGTTGGTACAGTGGTAAGCATCTTAGGTTAGTGAGTTTGAGTCACCCCAAAAGCAAGATGGACAGTTCTTGAAAGGAGGGAGTCGATGATATATCGAAAATAATTTTTCTATCCAAGGGTAAGGGTAAGGTTTGCGTACACACTACCCTCCCTAGACCCAACTAGTAGATTTACTGGGTTTGTTGTTTTCTTTAAGAACATGGAAAATCTTACTAATAGATGACTGTTTCTATCTATTAGTAACTCACATCTTTACCTTGTTTAATAATTCACGTCTCTATCCTGTCTGCCACCTTGAAAATATATGATTGTTTCTATATAATAATTAAGCAATCAATGTATAAGATTGTTTTTTTTTCATTCCTCTTAATCTAATATACTCTCTGTTCTGTTCGGTAATTTGACTCGGCACGAAATTTAAAAAAAGAAGAAGACTTTTGAAATTTGTGGTTTTAAAAACTTAAGGGGTAAAAACTTTGTGGGGCCATGACATTTGTGTGGTTATAAAAGTTTTTCAGTAAGGGTAAAATGGATAAAATGAAGAATTTAATGTTGAATTATTTCCAAATTTAGAAATGTGTCATTTATTTTGGAATATATTAAAAAGGAAGGTACCCCGTCTAATTTGAAACGGAGGGAGTAATATATATATATATATATATATATATATATATAAATTAAATAATGAATGTTTTTTTAACCAGTGCTTTATTTTTGCGTGGAGTAAGTTAAGTAGCTAGATTGGTCATCTATATAATATTTGTTCCTCACCAATTATTACTACAATTAATAACATGAACAAATTGTTTCATGGACAATGCATCCTTTTCCCTTATAAATCACGTATCTAAATCTCTTTCTCCACCTTAAATAGATATAAGAATATTTTTTAATATTGTATCTTATTAAGGATCAATATTTTTTATAAACAGAGTTTTCTTCTCGTTTTCCGCTTTGAGTAAGGTACATGTATTAGGTAGATTGGTTTTAAAGTTCTACCTCCCACCTAATTCCTTGACTTATCTCATGAATAATGCAGCGTGTTCCGACCCATATAATTCATATCTCCATCTCTTTTTCTACCTTGAATATATATAATATTGTTATGAAGTTAAGCTAAAAGAACAAAAGAATATAGAGAGAAATAACAACTTTTAAATAACAATAATAGTAAAACTAATTCATACTTTTCTGAGACTTGAGTAAAGAATCTCTTAGTTGAAAGTCTCAAACTTGACTATAAAATGATGGCAAGCTGTAAACTTTATCTTCCACTTTTTTAAAAAGAAAATGTCTAAGTTTACCCATAGAGTATTCAATTTAGCGCAGATTTATCCTCAGACAAAAGGTGGCCTATTCATACCAGGTTCAAATTTACACTTTTTGGCTAACTCAAGTAAAATATCTAAAATAAAAATTTGTTTTTCTATTTTTTTGTTTTAAAAAAATCCTAATATATTTAGTTAATCCCTCTTATCTATCCAACACTATTTTTTATCTTCCTCTCTCATTTTTTAACTCATTAGCCGCCCCTTTTTCCCTTACTCTCTTCACTCTTCAATTCTTCTTACACAAATACATTCACACACATATACCACAGCTTCACGTCTTCATGCATGAAGTCCTTTACCAGATTTATAAAAGGAGTGTTTCATCTATTGAAAATATTTTCACTGGAGACGACCGTGATTTTGTTGGTCGCAACTGAAACCAACCGAAAATACCGAATAATCGAAACCGAAATAAAAATATTTTCGGTTCGGACCGAAATATGCCCACCCCTAGTTGCTACCGATAGAAAAGCAGGAGGGGGATGGGGTAGGTCTACTAGTTGGATTAGGAGTTAATTAAAATTCCAGGTGACATTTAATTCACTTTCGTTAGACGAAAGGGGTAAATTAGAACTATTTGTATAACGGAAGGGGTACGAATATGCTGCTTTTTTAAGGGAAGACAAATCCGCTCTTACTTTTGCGGAAAAATTAGGTCTTTCCCAAATGGTTAAAATTTTATGGTAAGGAAAACATTAACCTAGCAAGACCTAATTATACACGTAATGAGCTGACATTAATCTTCCATCTCCACTAATTAAAAGCATGAGTTGTCATGGATCATGTTTTATACTAGCTTTTCATGCAGCTAACTAGAATATGGGTGTTTATCGGGCGTTTAGGCGGATAATTACGCTTAACGGTTCGACTTATCGGTTATCAGATTATAAATGTAGTAATCCGCTAGCCATCCAATAAGACAACTGGTGGATTAGTATCAGATTAACGATTATCGGGCGGTTATCGGACGGTTTATCGGCTAAACCAAATAAAATTTTTTTTGAAGAATCATTCAATCAATACTAAACGGTTTCAAATCAATACCAAATTTTTAATATTATCTAATATCTAACAGTATTTTGAATTGAAAAGTCTTCATCCAAGTTCCAATTTAGTTTATATTCAAGACTATTCATACATGTATGAATCAATCAAACTTTTAGTAATATTCGTTCTTCACAAGAAATCCATATTGAAAAACCCAAAAACCAGAAAATCAGACTTTAATTTGTTAGATGCATGCAAAAAAAAGGACATAAAATCACACAATCCAGCTATTACGGATAAAATCATCGGACAACAAATTACTTTCAATAGTACTTTATATACATAGAGAGGTAAAAGTATAAATATAAAAATTCTTAACGAATTAACGGTTTACCCGCGAAATGCTTGTAATTGATGTGACTAGTAAAGATGGCAGAGCCTTGATTACTATGGAGTTTTGACTGATATACTTGAATTGCAATTCGTCCCGGTAGAAGAGTAATTTTGTTTCAATGTAGTTGGTTTGACGTGAATAATGAAACAATGGGAGTATTAGTATAAACAAGAAAATCCTACACAAAATACGCGAAAAAGAATGGACGAGGTAAAACATCTTTTATGTATTAGTATATTAACGTGTACCTCCTGATTTACATGATTTTTTTGCTAATACATTATTTTCATCATGTCTTTCTTATTTTGTTTTCTTTTGACTCTTTGTAGTTTAATGTGAAACAATCAAAGACAGAAAGTAATTAAGATCGGATCCACTACGAATGCTACGAAATATGGCTTCCTTCTGCCAGGTGTCAAAGTATTTATCACGTCCCAAAATCCAACTAGTCATGATGGCACCTAACTCAACCCGCTAGGTAAGGCAATTAACCACTAGCCAACTCCAATGTAATTTAACAATACAATTAATTAAGAGAAATATATGAAACTGATACATTTTCCCAAAAATTGGTAGTACAAATCATGAGCTTCTAAGAATAGAGTATACAAAGCTGGTATGAAGTAAATACATCATCTGTTTGAAAAGTACATAAATAGAGTTATGAATCTAAGGCTATCATGAAGAAAAGGCAACAACAACCGGAACGCAGGTACATCTTCAGATTCAGCTCCCAACGAACACAGCAACATCAGCAGCCAACATCTGCATGCAAGGTGCAAAAGTGTAGTGTGAGTACAACCGACCCCATGTACTCAATAAGTAACAAATCTAACCTTAGGTTAAAAGTAGAGACGAACTTATACCAAGGTCGGGTCCCAACTTCAATAACCAACAATAGTTTATAACAACATAAAGCAAGTAATACAAGAAGCAACTCAAAGATAAAATGCTCAGCTAAATCATGATTTCTAAAAATAGTTCTGCCTTTCAAGTACATCAGTAAAAACCCAAATCATTTACCGAAATTGCCAAAAATATGAGTAAGTTTGAAAACAGTAATTTTTCCAAAAATCCTTTCAATAATAGTTAAGATGTCTCATTTTCTTTCCAGATAACGAGTGTAAAACAAATGCATCACTATGCCTATATGTCAACACCTGTGAGAAATTATGACGTGATACCGTACAACATGAGAAAAATACATCTCTATGTATGTATGTCATGTGTGCATGTCAATGCAATACTGTATGTGATGCACCATGCTGACAACCTCATGTGCTCACACTCTCGAATACTCAACCACTCTGTATTGTATATGGCCCATACGGTCCAGGGTAGAGCCATCCCAGAACATATACATCACTGACTATAAGTCACCTAGTACCGAGGAAGGCCAATCCAGCTCTGTGGAGAAGATCCATCTCCAGGTTCACACTCTCAAATACTCAACCACTCGGTACTGTATATGGCCCATACGGACCAGAGAAGATCCATCCCAGAACATATACATCACTGACTATAAGTCACCCAGTACCGAGGAAGGCCAATCCAGCCCTGTGGAGAAGATCCATCTCCATATAATATCAACCGCACTCACTCAGTCATTAATCTCTCAAGTCTCTCTCTCATGGGCTCACAATGTCATGAAAATAGCTCGAAAATAATGATATGATGTATCAATAAATAACAACAGAGATTGAGATATGATATGCATATGAATGCGTATGACTGAGTATGTAATGCAATGAAAGCAGATAACTTAACAACAGAAATGACCTCGGTGGGTCCCAACTGGATAAACATGTAGTTTAAACATAATTTATAGCATGAATCACATTTTGATTACTCTAGTACGTAGAGATTTTATGATTTCAGACAAGTTCAGATAACTACACAGTACAACAGAAATAACTGCCATAGTTTACACGGTGCACGCCCACACACCCGTCACCTAGCATGAGCGTCACCTCTACACCAAATACATAAAATGTATAATCAGGGTTCATACACTCAACTCCAAGATTAGAAGAGTTACTTTCCTTAAACAAGACGAATCCAATGTCGAGCAAGCTAATTAATGCCCGAGAACTTCCATTCTGCGTGTATCAACTCCCGAACAGCTCGAATCTAGCCACAATAAATTTAATTCAGTCCACACAATTATAGTAATTAATTACATATTAAAATACTAATATTTTTCCATAAAATCCAAAATTGTACTCCAAATATCGCCCGTGGGGTCCACGTCTCGAAATTCCACTCCAAATCAATGTTGAAAACTCAAAAATTCGTTTTATGAAATTATAGGAATTTCCTTCGATATCTTTTGAAGATTCGATAATCTTACACCAAAAATGAAGATTAATTCATAGAATATAATCACAAGGGAGTCAACAACACTTACCCTAAGTTGTGTGGAAATATTCCTCTTCAAAATCGCTCGAACCGAGCTCCAAAATCCAAAAATGGGTGAAAATATCGAACCCTCGAACTTATAGGGTTATGCCCGGGCTTTTCGCACCTACGAAGCTTGAGCTCGTACCTGTGCACCCGCTTCTGCGGAAAAATATCGCACATGCGCTGCCCAGCTTCTTCACCATTTTCTGCTTCTACGAATCCCTGTCCACATTTGCGAAATCGCAGGTGAGGAATCCCATCGCACTTGCGACCTCTGCTGACACCCTCCAACTACGCACCTGCGCTCGAGCTGCCGCTCCTTCGACCAAGACCCTCGCAGGTGCGATCACACTAGAAGGGCTATAACTTCAGCAATCTCAAAACTCCAATTTTTTATCCGTTAATCATCCGAAACTTGCCCAAGGCTCCTAGGACATCAACCAAATACACCAACAAGTCCTAAAACATATCACGAACCTACTCGATGCCTCAAATTACATCAAACAATGCAAAAACCACAAATCATACTTCAATTCAAGCCTAGTGAACTTTGAAACTTTCAAATTCTATATCTTGTGCCGAAACACATCAAATCAATCCTGAATGACTTCAAATTTTGCACACAAGTCATAAATGACATAATGAAGCTATTCTCATTTCCAGAATCGGATTCCGACCTCGAAATAAAAAAGTCAACCCCCGGTCAAACTTTTCAAAAATTCAACTTTCGCCATTTCAAGCCTAATTCCACTACGGACCTCCAAATAACTTTTCGGATACGCTCCTAAGTCCAAAATAATCATACAGAGCTATTGAAATCATAAAAATTCAAATTCAAGATCGTTTACATATAAGTCGACTTCCAGTCGACTTTTCAAACTTAAGCTTTCCATTGTGAGACTAAGTATCTAATTCACTCCAAAATCCTTCTGGACCCGAACCAATTACCCCGGCAAGTCATACAACAGCTGTAAAGCATAAATTGAGCAGTAAATGGGGGAACGAGGCTGTAATACTCAAAACGACCGGCCGGGTCGTTACAGTATTATCATTTCTTAAGTGTAAAATTATCTATGTTCTGGATTTTTTGTTATAAAATTGATATCAGCTGCAAATAATGCAAGGCTTAGAAGTCAAGCTACTCTTTGGCATTTAAAATGTCTAGACTTTAATTAGTTAAAAGAAACAAATAGCAATGCTACTATGTGCTAACAATACAGAGAGGCATACCAGCAAAATGATATATCTGCTATATAAGTGTGTAGCTAAGTTGTATTTGCAAAATCTTGAAACACCCAATTGAAGTCAAGATTGGTTACTGTACATTCTTCAGCCAAAAGAACAGAAAAGTCGAGATTTTCAAGTCTCGGCATTTTATTTTAAAGTAAATGATGCAATGACCTGTGTTTGCACATTAAAACCTGCACAAGGGCAAAGCTTATACTACTTTAGATTGAAAGATGATTGTGCTTTTGTAGAGAGTACTTGTGAGTTTTACCTTTAGCCAAAAAGTTATTTCATAATTGTATTTAATATTTTAACTCGAGTAGTAGATAAAATTATCCTTGAACATATTTCCCAAAGTTCTAATTCATTTTTTTTGTTTGAGTTCATGCAGTCCCTTTCACGTTGTTGTTTAACTTTTGAACCGTATATGATCACACTTGATGAATTTGGGCAAATAGTTAAATCATTGTTAGGGTAAAATTATAAAATATTCTTTAACCAATTATCTTGTTGATCTTTATTGGTTTTTCTGAAGAGAAATTTTTATACTTGTTACAGGTTTTGGAGATTGAAGTTTACAAGTAAAAAAGCTTATTTGGTGGGCATAAAAGTTGACTATCATTTTGCTAGGAATATTGGATAAACTTTGTATAATGTCTAGGGATGTTAGCTACGTTTTTTCTGTGAGTTCTGTCAACAATATTATGATTGCTTAATTAAAGTATACCTGTAAATAACGCCATTAATGGAATGTTAATAAATTTTTGTAAAGCAAAATTTATCTCTATATTATCTTTTTGTTATCAGGTTTTCTTTTTACAAATTGTATTTGACATGCACAAGAATGAAATAAGTAAAATTAATGCGATTCCTAAAATTATTTTAGGAACCAGAATAACTGGTCGCTAAATATTTAACAACCAGATTAACATGTCTAATATATTATATTTTGGGACTAGAAATATGGTCCCTAAAAGTATTTTACGTACCAGGATTTCAACTGGTCTCTAATGATCTCCTCTATCGGACCTTAAAGCTTTCATTTCATAACCACTTTCTTTTTCTACAAGTACTTTAAAAATTTTAAAAGCAACAAAAGCTTCAGATTTTTGGTTCAAGAAATAAACCCATGTCTTTCTACTAAAGTCATTAATGAAGAGTAGAAGGTATTTACTTTTACCAAAGAAAGGTGGATTGATTGGTCCACACACATCAGTGTGAACAAGCTGAAGCGGCTTGGTTGATCTTGACATGGCCTCCTTCGAAAAACTCCTCCTTGCATGTTTTCCAAGAAGACAAGCTTCACACACACAATTGATTGGGATGGCTTATTGATGGTATCTCATACACCATGTTCTTTTCTCCTATTGATTTGAGCGCTTCAAAATTCAAGTGCCCATATCGCATGTGCCAACACCATGATTCATCTTGCACATTAGCCTTCAAACACTTTGCATCAATTCTCTTAAGATTCATAGAGAATAATCTATTCTTAGCCATATGCACTTTAGAAATTATAATTCTACTTGAATCTCTAAGCCAGAGATGCATATTTTTCATGTGGATGTCATATTCCTTTTCAAGAAGTTGGCCCAAACTCAAAATATTACTTTTTAATTTTGGGACATAATAAACATCTTGAATTAACTTGTGACTACCATCTTTACAGGAGATCAGAATCGTACTTATCCCTTCAATTTGAATATTTGAGGTATCTCCAAATGACACATTACCTCTCACCATTTTATTGATCTCCACAAACTTCTATTTGCATCCACACATATGATTGCTTGTTCCATTGTCCAAATACCACGAGCTGCAATCATCCTTGTCTTCTTCCTTGAGTGCCATCAACAACGTTGGCTCAACTTCTTCTTTCTTGTCGTCAACAAGGTTAGCTTTTTCTTCAACATTGCTACGACATTCCCAAGAGTAATGACCAAATTTATGATAATTATAACACTCAATTTTTGTTTTGTGATACCTTTGTCCATTATTTTCTTGGTAGTAGCCACGTCCTTTTCCTCCTCTATGTCCACGACCACGACCTCTGAATGTCTGGTAGATTTTAACTTCATTGTTAAAGTTGTTATCGTTACTTCTTCCTCTTCCATGACCACCACGGCCTCATCCCCGTCCATTCCCTCGATAGCTCTTTTCACCTCCATAATCCTTGAAGGATGCCTGAGTTTTAAGAAGTTGCTCCAATGATACTTCTTGTCTCCTTTTGATCTTTTCTTCGTGGGCCTGTAAAGATCCCTCCAATTGCTCTACCATCATAGAGTTTAAATCTTTAGACTCCTCAATAGCACACACCACAAAATTAAATTTAGGTATTAAAATGCGAAGGATCTTTTCTACCATACAGACATCTTCTATTTCCTCCATGTATCTTCTTAGTTGATTTACAACAGCCTTCACTTTTGAACAATAATCCGAATTGCATTCGGATTCTTTCATTTTTATAACTTCAAAATCAGCCCTTAGAGTTTGAAGTTTTACCTTCCTCACCTTGTCTACTCCTTGAATAGAAATTTGTAAAATCCTCCAAGCTTCCTTTGAGGTAGTAGCATCTGTCACCTTCTCAAACATGACATCATCCAAATATTGGTGGATGAGCGTAAGGGCTTGTTGATCCTTCTTCTTTGTCTTTGCAAAGTCATCTTTTTTATTTTGAGGCAGAGTTTCCTCATTATCGGGTTTTGCATACCCTCTATCTACGATTTTCTACACATCCTGAGAGTCAAGAATGACTTTCATACGTAAACACCATTTCTTATAATTGTGAGACGGGGGTACTGAAAATACAGCGTACCATTATTTTTCATGGCTCTGATACCACATTGTTGGTAAAAATAATAATCCCGCCCAGAAATAATATCCACGACAAATAATAATAACACAAGAGAGTAACAACGACACCAATTCTTTTAATGGGCAAAATATAATACCCGGGCGGAGCAATATACAACTTAGTAGTGTCAAGAGACTACTACAATCTTGAAAGAAATAACACTCTTTATTTAAAACACCTCACTACAATATTACTCACACTCACTATTTATCTCACAGACTACAATCTGTGGATTACTCTCTCTAACTTCTATTACTTCTCTCTTATTTTGGTGTGATTGAAATGAAAAATGAATGTCTCTATTTATAGTAAGAGATGTCATCCAGCTACTACAAAGAAGATGATTTATTGTTGATTTAGTCCTATAATGTTTCAACAAAGTTAGGCACCTCCCATCCCATTTTTTTCTTCTTCAATATGAGTCCCACATTGGTTTGATTCGGTAGTCAACAATTTTGAATTATTGAGATTTGGGTGGTGTTCTTTGTCTTCTTTTCCGCAGTATAGAAGAATAGTTCTTTGGATTGGTTTAAATTTTGGTTTCAACAGTTATTATATTCTGGAAACGTTGGATTACTTTTTGTTTTAATTTACTGGATGTTGACTTTCAATCTGCAACATTTGGTATTCTTCTGTTGTATACTCCTCATTTAATCAAATTTTGTTTTCACAAGTTCTGTTTGGGATTTACGGGTGTACAAGTAAAAGGGAAGTAGATCTCTTGTGTTACTCATAATAAATTCTGACACAATCAAACTAAAATCAAGATTTTATTCGCCTAGATCATTTCCATGGTGCAAATTTCACAAGATGGAGTTTATGCAGACTGCGTTGGAGATTTTTTATGTGCTTGATCCAACTATTTCTCCAATTCCTCCACTAGAGGACAATGATTCTAAAGAACTCAAGGTGCAAAGAAAAAAGAGGAAGGAAGATGAAATTATGTGTAGAGGCCACATTCTGAATGCACTTTTGGATTGCCTTTATGATCATCTCTGTACCGTCGAACCTTCCGCAAAGAAGGTTAGGAATGCCTTGGAATTCAAATACAAATCCAAGGAGGAAGGTACCAAAAAGTTTCTTGTCTCTAAGTATTTCGAGTTCAAGTTTAATAATGATATGTCTATATTGGCACAAGTGCATGAATTACAGGTCATAATAAATCAATTGAGAGTTACGGGTATTGGACTTCCTGAATCTTTTCAAGTTGGTGTGATTATAACAAAATGGCCACCATCCCGGAAATCCTATTGGAAGAGAATTCTCCATAGTTCAAAAGACGTTTCTTTGGAAGAAATTCAAAAGCACCTACGAATCGAAGAGGAATCGAGGGAGAGAGATAAGAATGAAAATTCTTATAATGGCAATAATAAAGCCAATGCTTTGAATAAACCCTCAAACAAATCCAACAAAGAACGCAAAGCAAAGGAACATCTCTTGGTCTTAAAAAAGATCAAAGAAATTTAAGAAGTCCAAACAAGGAGGATGCTTTGTGTGTGGAAAACCTGACCATTATGCTGGAGATTGCAGATTTAAGAAGACTCAAAAATAAGAAGTGAATTCAACAAAAGAAAATTAAGAGATCATTGTTACTGTGAACGAGATATATGCCATACAAGGCTAAGTTTCAGGTTGGTGGTATGATACATGTGCCACAGTTCATGTTTGCTATGGCAAGCCCCTCTTCAAGACTTACAAAGAAGTGACTGATGAATAAGAGATTCAAATGGGAAATGAAGGAAGGTCCAAAGTTTTTGGCAAGAGAAATATCGAACTTGCATTTACTTCGGGCAAGATGGTTACTCTTACCAACATCTTACATGCATGTTGCCGATATGATTCAAAATCTTGTTAGTGAGGTACTTTTGGGCAAATCAAATATTAAATATGCATTTGAATTGAAAAAATTAATTTTGTCCTGAAATGGCGTCTTTGTTGGAAAAGGCTATTCTACTGATGGAATGATCAAGTTATTTGTGCCGATGGTTTTATTATTAATAATAAGAATAATGCTTATGTTTATATGTTTTGGATTCAATTTCTTTATGGCATTATAGATTAGCATATGTTGGCCTAAGTACCATGAAAAGAATGGTTAAAGTGGATTGATTATGTGCGACTTAAATGACTTTAAAAAATATGAATTATGAGTTAAATCTAAGTTGACCAAAAACACCTTTTAAAAGTGTTGAAAGAAACATAAACTTGTTAGATTTAATACATTCTAATACATATGAGTTAAATGACATGCTAACTAGAAGCGACAACAGATATTTCATAACTTTTATTGATGATTGTTCTGGATATACCTACGTATATTTGTTGAGACACAAAAGATGAAGCCTTTAATTATTTTAACAATTATAAGGTTGAAGTAGAAAATCAATTAAAAAAACAAATTTAAGTTCTAAGAAGTGATAGACGAGGAGAATGTTTTCTAAATAATTTAATATCTTTTCTGTAAGAAAATGGCATTATTCATGAATGTAAAACTCCTCGCACTCCTCAACAGAACGATTAGCAGAAAGAAGAAATATAACTAATTTAGAAATGGTTAATACTTTGTTGTTATATGCTGAATTGCCATTTAATTTGTGGGAGGAGGCGCTTCTTGCTACATGTCATATTTTTAATAGGATTCCTATGAAGAAAAATCAAATTACTCCTTTAGACAATAAATTTGCGTCGAGAAAATAAAATCAAGACCGAAAGATATTACGACAATCGTATTAGATTTCGAGTAATTTGAGTATTACAGTCTCTATGATACCCCTCATTCTACTTTTTCAATATAAATTTAAGGGTTTTTGAGCTTGATCTTGAATTTGAATTTGATTTATCCGTCGCGAATACTTTGATTGTTACCACGAATTGTATCACGAACAAGTAGCCTTGATCCTGAATGCCTTGTATTTAATTTGACTTCGCTCTTGATCTTGAATACTTGAAATTTGTGTTGAAGTGTTTGAATGCTTGAACACTTGCAGTTTGCAGAGAATTGTGACCTTTGATCTACGAGCTCCCTTGTGTCTTCTTGTTATAACTTCTGGTTCTCTTTCTGAGTTATGAGGACCCATATTTATAGTTGTGGAAGGAAAGAGTTGTGTTGAAAACAAACTCTTTCCGACCAATCAGAACGAAGCGTGACAAAGCCGTATTTGATTGGCCAAAACATATCACTTGTACATGTGGCACGATTTCATTGGCCTTTTAATTTGACTTGGCATGCCTTGTCATTTTGACACGTGGAACGATCCTATTGGTTCTTCCATTTGACTTGGCGTGCCACATAATTTGACACGTGGTGTCAAACTGGGCCTGTAGGAAGATGACATCTTGGGATTAAAGAAGCGGGCTAATCACCAACCCGACTAAATGGGCTGGCCTAATGGATTAAGACTCATTTATTTAACAATATTAGACTTATATAATTTATTTAATTATATTAATCTATTATATTTATTTAGACTAGTATATTTAAAATATAGTCCAAATTATTTACTGAATTTAAATTTAATAAATTTTTACATGCCTACAAATGCCCCCTTATTCAAGGCTTATCGGATTCCGAGGACATGACTTGAAGTATCCATGCTTGAATAATAGTATAGGGGTTTATACATTTGTAGAGTCAAATAAACCTCACAACACTGTTAAACTCCAAGGGACAACACGTGAAGTTCTGAAGCAATTGTCATGTGAACCCTTATACTATTAACCTATTTGATTGGCCACGGAGTTTAAGAAAAAATAAAGATTTTTAGAATCTGTGGTCCTAAACAAGTCAAAAAGGGGCCAGAGTATTTGTGTGGTTGTAAAAGCTTCTCATTAAGGTTACAATTGTAAGTTTAAGCTAAATTATTACCAAATTTAAAAATGGGTCATTCTTTTTGGAATGAACTAAAAAAAAATAGGTTCCCATAAAATAAAACGGAGGGAGTAGCAAATATTGCTAAAGTTAAAGAGATTTGGACTTTTCAATGCCTCCCACGTGAACATAGAGATGTAAAGAAACATGCACACCTAGAATTGTGGAGACATATTAGTAATTTATTGCATGTCTCAAGTTCTAACAGTATGCACACGTTAATCTTAGCGAAGTTGAGCTTTACAACGACCAATAGTGTTTCCATAGTTCTAGTTGGATACGGAAGATGACTAATGATCGAACGCCTCTGCTAGCATAATTTTACTGAGACTGGCCACGTACTTTGGCTTAGGGGTGGGCATCGGTCGATTCGGTTTTGTAGAATTTTGGTTCGATTAATTCGGTTTTCGGTTTGTGATTTTAATAACCAAAACCGAACCATAATAATTTTGGTTCGGTTCGGTTCGGTTCAATTTAATCGGTTCGGTTTTCGGTTTCAAGCCATGAAAAAAAATTATTTTATTTTTAACGACAAACGTTTATCATCATAATTATTTCGATATATTTAAGACGACAAGTTTCAAACGTTTTATAGTTACACAAATATTATAGTAATATATTTAAGACTACAAACTTAAAAAATATTTATGTATTTCTTAAATTTCATGATTAATCAAACATAATTATATAAAATAAAACGAACACAATACTTTGCTGCAACAAAAAAAACTAGATTTTGAGTGAAAAACGGAGCATGCACACTAACATAGGATCTCCTGCTTTGTGTGAATCTAAATGTGCTTATCCAAAGCTAATTTAGAACCCCAAAAAAAGAAAACAAATCAATATTTAACGATGCAAATGAAGAATAAAGTGCAAGCTTTAATGCCAATGATTTCATAGAGCATGCAGTATGGAAAGCTTCAAAAGGTAGCAGATAAAGAGAATATATGTGGGGACAAAGCTAGCTAGCTAGGTGTTCATAAATATTACAAGGCATACTTTATTTTCACTTATCACTTCAAAGCTTCCAAAAGAAAATAAATGAAACAGTAAATTATATATACATTATTAATGTCTTGATTCGCTTTCTTTCCCTACACAATGATGTCTCGCAGTGGACAAAGCCTACCCACCACCTCTGTCGAAATTCGGTTTTTCGGTTAAACCGAAAACCGAACCATTAAAACCGACCACCGAATCGAACACCGAAATTTTTAAAACTATAAACCGCAAACCGACTAAATAAATCGAAAAACCGAAACCAAAATTTTCGGTTCGGCCAATTTTTTCGATTCGGTCGGTATTATGCCCACCCCTACTTTTTTTTTGGAGATAACTAGATAATACCCGAGTCCCACATCGAGGATTTATTATCCATGGCTGCCAAATGAGTATCTATTTTCAGCATCCTCAAGTCTCTTCTAAATTCTTGTTATGACGAGAAAGCGCGAGTGCTCGAGGTAATTTTCTCTTCTTCTGTGTTTTCTTTGCTTGTTCTTTTCTTTTCCTTTTTTTTGTAGGCCAAGAAAAGAAAAGTCGTCGAGTGTCAAGTTGACGGGCAATTCCATGATATCCCATAGAAGGATAAATGCATCACGGCATATAGATGATCAAATCTTCAACAGCATATGGAAGGCTAAATCCCTCGCAACATATAGAAGGACAAATATATCTCGATACATAGATGACAAACCCACATCAACATACAGACGGACAAATCCACATCAACATATAGACGGACAGATCCATATCACCATATAGACAGACAAATCCACATCACCATATAAACAGACAAATCTACATCACCATATAGACGTATCAAATCCATGACAGCATATAGAAGGATATAATTTATGACAACATATAGAAGTATCAAATCTATAAAGAGGCCAATTTAAGATACAAAGGGACTTAAACGTCCACCTAAAGATTGGAAAATTATAGTTCCTTTTAAGGACAAACCTATGAAGAGGTCCACTTAATGTGCAAAGGGACTTCAACGTCTACCTTAAGATTGAAAAATTATAGTTACTTTTAAGGACAAACCCGCGAAGAGACCAACTTAAGGTACAAAGGGACTAACATGTCCACCTTAAGATTGGCAAATTAGAAAATTTTAACTTGAAGACTTGGCGGACTTTGCAGATTTTAACTTGAAGACCAACAAATTCGAAGATTTGATAGACTTGAAAATTTGGTGTATGCTTCAACTTGAAGAGTGGTGGACTTTTAAACTTCAACTTGAAAAATCAGCAGACTTGAAGACTTGGAGGGCTTAAACAATTCAACTTGAAGATCGGAGAATCCGAGGATTTCAACTTGAAGACTTGGAGGGTTTAAATATTTCAACTTGAAGACTGCAGACTTGAAGACTTCAACTTGAAGATTTGGAGGGCTTAAATATTTCAACTTGAAGAGCGGCGAACTTGAATACTGTCAGACTTAAAGATTTGGCGAGCATGAAAAGATAGTGAATCCCTCAACTTCAGTGCAAATACTTGGTAGCCTCCTGGAAGACTATAATCGTCTCATCGAATACACTGGTTTATCCTTGCCCCCCTCTAAGTCATATGAGATCCAAATTTCAAAAGACGAATGATATTTCGGCCTGATTTTCTGATTTTCATGTGCTGGTTGAATGAATTACTTCCATCATACTTTATTTGGACAACGATTGGGGCAATATGTATCTTTTGAACTTATGTGACTGAACTCAAAATGAAACTCTAAGCTGCATGCGTACCTCGGTGAAAAGGATCAAGTCATACCGTAGTTCATAATGGGTGATTATTTTTTTATTATTTATGTCCTAATTTCTTCCTAGGCCGTCTCTTTCGAGGATTTCAACCTAGCAGATTTTTTTTATTTTTTTATGTCCTAACCTTTTCATAGTCTGCCTCTTTCGAGGTTTTCAACCTAGCGGACTCTTTTGTTTTTGGTGGGCCGTACACAATTTAGACTCATGCGTACCAGGGGTGACATGCAGTTTATGCTCTTGTGCTATGGAGCGTAGAGACTTGTAATTTAAGCTCGTATTTCGAGGAGCTTTGTAAATTGAAGATTTTGCTCAAATTTGAAGAGCTTCATGACATGCATCTCAGGCTCGTATGTCCAGAAGCGTTACAATTTGAAGATTTTGCTCAAATTTGAAGAGCTTCATGACAGGCGATTTAGGCTCGTGCGTCCAAGAGCATAGTAATTTGAAGATTTAGCTCAAATTTGAAGAGGTTTGCAACTTGAAGTCTTTGCTCAACTTTGAAGAGCTTTAAATTTGAGTCTTTGCTCGAATTTGAAGAGCATTGCAACTTGAACACGTTGCTCGAGTTTGAAGAGCATTGCAACTTGAACACGTTGCTCGAGTTTGAAGAGCATTGCAACTTGAACACGTTGCTCGAATTTGAAGAGCTTTACAATTTGAAGACTTTGCTCGAATTTGAAGAGCTTTGCAACTTGAACAATTTGCTCGAATTTGAAGAGCTTTACAATTTGAAGTCTTTGCTAGAATTTGAAGAGCTTTATGTTTTAAAGATTTAGTTCAAACTTAGAAAGATTCATGACATACAGTGTAGGGTCAAGTGCCAAGAAGTGTTATAACTTGCAATTTAGTCTCGTGCGTTGAGGAGCATTATAACTTGCATTTTAGGCTCGTGCATTGAGGAGCATTATAACTTGCAGTTTAAGCTCGTGCGTTGAGAAGCATTATAACTTGCAGTTTAGGCTCATGCGTTAAGGAGCATAGTGACATGCATAGACTCTTCAATTTCATTTTCAAATGAAAACTTGACCCCATCCTCGCCTTCTTGTTCTTCTTCTTCGTCGTAAGGCTCAAAGACAGGTAGCCCTTGGTCGGCACTTATGGCCATATTTAGTTCCATATCATGAGCACAAGCTGTTAGTTCTTCAAATGTTTTGGGCTTTATGCCTTGTAAGATATAGTAAGACCCCAATGCATGCCTTAAATGCACATTTCGATGCCAGAAGTTTTACTAAGGCGATCTTTACAGTTGAGACTTAAGCTCCTCCAACGGTTGATGAAGTCAATAACTAGCTCATCCTTTCATTGATGAGCATTTGTAAGATCGATCATGCTTACGATGCGTCTTGTGCTATTGAAATAATTAAGAAACTCCTGCTCTAACTGCTCCCAACTATCAATGGATCCAGGTTCGAGATATGTGTACCAATCGAATGCATTACCTTTGAGAGATCGAACAAACTATTTGACAAGATAATCACATACGTTCCAGCATTGTTGCAAGTTTTAACAATGTGCGGTACATGTTGTTTCGGATTTCCCTTGTTGTCAAATTGTTGCAACTTAGGAGGTTGATAACCAACATGCATCTTTAAGTTATCAATTCTTTGCGTATACGGCTTTGCATGTGTGAGAGATAATCTGGACGAGATTAGACCTTTAGCGGAGACTTGGATCTCCTTAGTTGTCATTGCTTGCTTTTCAGAGGAGTCCCATTTTTTTTGTAACCTTTGAAGATTTAAAGGTATTTGCATAGGTTCTCCTTCTACTATGCTATCCAACTTATTTGTTAATGAAAAGTTTAGCATCTTGATCTAGCACGCGCTTTGACAAGCCTTCAACTTCTTTCGTCAAATTTTCGAGTTGTTCTTCTATGGTAGAAACTTCAATAACCATTTCTTGCATGATGTCCGTAGAGGATGAAGAATGAAATAGATCATTATTGGGAAGAGCTTGGAGGTCGCTCTAATGGAGACTAAAGTAGATCCAGCGTTCAAGTCGTCATTATAAGCTTGCATGAAAGGTTTCTCAGACATAGATAAACTAAGTTGAGCAAGAACCTTTTTGATCCTTTTGGCGACATCGTTCCCTTTTTGGATCGTGCTTGTGGAGGATCTTGCTCCTTTTGAAGATGAATATCCGAAAATAGGGGTTAACGTGGACGACACTTGGAGTGCTTGTTATCCTAAAGAGCTTTCTTTTCTCCTTGTAACTGGCCCAAAACTTCCAAAGGTAATATCCACATTATCATAGAATTTGGAATTAGCAGCCTCACTAGAAGTTGATCTGGATTTAATTTTCTGTGAATCCATTTCGATGTTTTTGAACTTTTGTGATTGAAAAGTTGATATAAGAGGTAGAAATTGTCCAACTGGGCATGCCAGAATTTGCAGACTATAAATTTAAGCCGAGAAAATAAAATCAAGACTGAAAGATATTGTGACAATAGTAGTATTTAATTTCGAGTAATTTGAGTGCTACAATCTCTATGATTCCCCTAATTCTACTTCTCCAGTATAAATTCAAGGACCTCTGAGCTTGATCTTGATCTTCAATTTGAATTTGATATATCCGCTACGAGCACTTTGATTGTTGCCACAAATTTTATCACGAACAAATAGCCTTGATCTTGAACGCCTTGCATTTAATTTGACTTCGCTCTTGATCTTGAATACTTGAAATTTGTGTTGAAGTGCTTGAATGCTTGAACTCTTGTAGTTTGCAGAGAATTGTGGTCTTTGATCCACGAGCTCCCTTGTGTCTTCTTGTTATAACTTCTGGTTCTCTTTCTGAGTTATGAGGACCCATATTTATAGTTGTGGAAGAGAAGAGTTGTGATGAGAATAAACTCTTTCCGACCAATCAGATCGAAGCGTGACAAGGCCGCATTTGATTGGCCAAAACATGTCACTTGCACATGTGGCACAGTTTCATTGGCCTTTTAATTTGACTTGGCATGCCTTGTCATTTTGACACGTGGCACGATCCTATTGGCTCTTTTATTTGACTTGGCATGCCACGTCATTCGACACGTGGCGCCAAACTGGGCCTCTAGGAAGATGGCATCTTGGACTTAAAGATGCGGGCTCATCACCTGTAATCTGACTAAATGGGCTGGCCCAATGGATTAAGACTCATTTATTTAACAATATTGGACTTATATATTTTATTCAATTATATTAACCCATTATATTTATTTGGACTAGTATATTTAAGATATAATCTAAATTATTTGAATTTAAATTCAATAAAAGTTTTACATGCCTACAACTCCATATCAATTACAGAAGGGAAGAAAGCCTAATATATGATATTTTAAAGTGTGGGAGTGTCGTCCATATTGCAAGAACAATGATCCAAATTGGACCAAGTTGGGTTCTAGAGGGATCAAGTGTGCATTTATACGTTATGCCTCAAATAGAAAAGCTTATCAACTTCTTAACTTAGAGCGTGTGATGAACTGATAGGTCATTTTGAGTATTAGCCCTTAATTCTATGTTCCAAGACCTCTGATAGCTTCGTTTGGTGCTTCTTAGTTTGCATGCGTGGTCCGTGTCACAATTTGAAAAGCTTTTATGTGAAAATTTGAAGATAAAACATGATTTTTGACTTTAAAAATAATTTGAGTTGACCACGGTCAATATTTTGTGAAAACCACATCAAATCGGTATTTTGATGATTCTGGTAGGTCCGTAGCGTGATTTTGGACTTGGGCGTATGTCCGGAATTGAAATTGGAGGTCCCTAAATTGATTTGACTCATTTTGCCGAAAACTAGCATTTTGAAAGTTTGAGAATTTATTAAGTTTGACCGTAAGTTGACTTCTTAGCTAAAGGGTTCGGATTTTGATGTTGAAACTTAGAATAGGTCAGTATCTCTATTTGAAACTTGTTTGAGAAATTTGGTATAATTCGGAATTAAATTGACATGATTCGGACGCTTAAATATTATTCTACTTGTTCTTTAGTTTACTTTGAACTTTCATTTGTTTTGAGGGTTGATTTGTTGATTTATATGTTATTTTGATGATTTTATTGCACGAGAAAGTTCGTATGCTATTTTTACACTTGTGTGCATGTTTCATTTGGATCCCGAGAGTCTCGGGTGCATTTTGCTAATATGAAGATAACTGGTGCACTTCTGTTGCTGGTGTTCTGCTGCAGATCTCGTATTTGCAAGGTCTGGCTCGAAATTGCGAGCCTCGCTTTTACGAACAAGAGTTCGCATTTGCGAGCAGGGCCTAGGATCGGGTAACCTCGCATTTTTGAGGAAATGATATGCAATTAGAAACAGCTCAGGATCGCATTTGCGATCACTTGGTCTCATTTGCGATGCCTGGCAAAACTGTACTCCTTTCGCAATTGCGAATGCGCTGGTCGCATTTGCAAAGGTGGGAACTTCGCATTTGCAACTTCTGTGGCTCTGAAATAGGGTTCACATTTGCAACTTTTGTCTCGCATTTGCGGTGTTCGTAATTGCGATACCTGCAGCTGGGTAAAAGAGGGGAAATGGAATTTAGCTCATTTCACACTATTTCTCAACCCTAAACACTCTAGAGACGATTTTCCAAGAGGCTTTTCTTCCCAAATTTATTGGTAAGTGACTTTAATCCATTTCCTTTCAATTACCCATTACATTTCATGAGATTTCAACATCAAATTTAGGATTTTCATGTTAGAATTAGGATTTGGGAAGAATTGGAGATTTTTTATAAAATTGAGATTTAGACCTCATATTGAGGCCGGATTTCGAAACGAATTATATAATCGGACTCGGGAGTGAATGGGTAATCCGATTTTGGTCTGAACCTCGGGTTTTGACCAAGTGAGGCCAGGGTTGACTTTTGTTGACTTTTTTAAAAGTAATCAAAATTAAACTTTTTTATTTGTGGGTAGTTTCTAAAGCTTATTTTGAATTATTTGGTCCGTAATTTGCTAGATTTGGTTGGTTTGGTGGCTTATTCAAAAGTCAAGGCCGTGGTTGATTGATTGCATGAGTTGCGGAGTGAGGTAAGTGTTGGGTCTAACCTTGATTTGAGGGAATTAGGGAACCTTGAACTACGTGTTTTGTGAATTATGTGGGAAATGGCGTATATGCAAGGTGACAAGTGTATATACGCCGTTAAGATACTTGCTTCCATGTTTTCGTTACTTCATGATATACTTTGTTTCATGCCTTAATTGCTTCATGCTTTATTTCTATACCATAATTGTTAGTTGTCATTTAGCTATTCCTGTATTAAATTGTACATCCCTTCCAGGATTCCATGCTTATTTTCTAATTGCTTTACTTGCATATCTAAATTGTCATATGTCTTACTTGCCTTATAGTTTTGTAGTATTTGTTTCTCTCTATAACTTGGTTTCACTTGTATGAGTTGGCCAATTGTTAGATACCGATGAGTTGGTAAGGTTGAGACAGCCGAGTTGTTAGAGATTCTTTGATTATTATGTGATTCTTCGTTGGTTCGTACATTCACTCTCTTGATGTAGAAATTGTTGTAAATCTTGGTTGTTGAATTGCTATTGTTGATTGAAATTGTTTGGGGAGCCGGTTGCATGCCGCAACGAAAATTAAAATGTAATGAATTGAAATGGAGGAATGAGGGCAGATTATGATATTGAAAGATAATGATATGGTGGGATCGAGTTGCAAGCCGCAACGGATTTTGTATGTTGTAATTGTTTGTGACTGTTGGATTTACCTCGGTATTTTGAGATGAGTTTATGAGATTTGTTATTCTAGGCTCTCGGGTAGTTGGATTTTGAGTTCGTTGTTATGAGTTAACTGCTTTATTCTCATTCCTGTTATTATTATTATTATTATTATTATTATTATTATTATTATTATTATTATTATTATTATTATTATTATTATTATTATTATTATTATTGTGTACATATTATTTTAGGTGACCCACCTTAGCCTCATCACTACTTCATCGAGGTTAGGCTCAGTACTTACATAGTACATGGGGTCGGTTGTACTCATACTATAATCTGCACTTGTTGTATCGATACCGGAGTTGGTCCCAAAAGTGCTGCATGAGATTTCTTAGATCTAACTATCAGTGGAGACTTAAGGTACAGCTGCACAGCGTCCGCAGCTCTGAAGTCCCATTTCTATATCATCTTAGCTATTTATTTTGATTCAGACAGTTATGCTTTATACGGACTATTATTTGTATGTAACGACCCGACCAGTCGTTTCGAGTATTATAGCCTCGTTCTCCCATGTATAGCTTATTGTGTGCTCACTTCTTGTTACGTGACTCCGTGGTAGTCGGTTTGGCTCCGGGGATGTTTCAGAATGAGATGGGACATTTAGTCCCAAGGTTGGAAACCTAAGTTGAAAGAGTTGACCAGACGATGACTGATGTGTAAATGACATCAGAACTGAGTTTTGATAGTTTAAATAGTTCCGTATAGTTATTATGGACTTAGGAGTGTGTTCGGATATTGATTTGGAGGTCCCTAGATGATTTTAGCTTAAATTGATAAAAGTTGGGAAAATTGAAGATTGTAGAGTACAGAGGTTTGACCGAGAGTTGACTTTGGGGTTACCGGGCTCGGATTTTGGTTCCGGAAGTTGGAATAGGTTCATTGTATCAGTTATGACTCGCATGCAAAAGTTGAGGTCAATCAGAGTTGATTTGATAGGTTTTGACATCGATTGTAGAAAATGAAAATTCATTAGTTTCAATAGGCTTGAAATAGGGTGCAATTCGTGTTTTTGATATTGTTTAATGTGATTTGAGGCCTCTACTAAGTTCTTATCATGTTTTAGGACTTTTGGTATGTTTGGTTGAGGTTCCGGGGGCCTCAGGTGGATTTTAGAGGGTTAACGAATCGCAATTTTACTTAGAAGATATGTTGAAGTGCTTCAGGTCTAGTGTCATCGCACCTGCGGAAGGATTAACTGAAGGTGCAGAGTCACAAAAGCGGCTAGGTGTGGCAGGTGCGAAAAGGGAGAAGGCAGTTGGGAAGAGCAGGTGTAGAGGAGAAATCCGCAGAATCGGTTCCTGCGCGAAGTGCTCCGCAGACGCGGAGCTGGGCAGTGTAGTTAGGATCTCAGAAGCAATGGGTTTGTCCGCAGATGCGGTCCCGTAGGTGTGAATAGGGGACCAGAGGCGTGCGAGGTCGGGTATATAGTGTTCTTCACAGAAGCGGTTTCGCATATGCGAAATTCTTAGCCGCAGGTGCGGTTTCGCTGGCCAAAGTGATATAAACAAGGGTTAGAGTAATTTGTTCATTTTTCAAACTTGGGAGCTCGGATTGAGGCACATTTTGAAGGCTTTTTCGCTATATTTTGAGAGGTATGCAACTTTTGGTCATTTTTATCTATTTATATTGAATACTCATTGAATTTCCCCCATAGATTTGGTATTTTTTGAGGTGAAAATTGGAGATTTTTGACCCATATATTGGAGAGTAATAATTGTAGATTTGAGTGATGATTTTGGTGTCGGAATTTGGTAATTTTGTTATGGTAGGACTCATGGTTGAATGGTGTTCAAATTTTGTTAATTTTGTTGGATTCCGAAACGTGGGCACGGGGTTGACTTTTTGAGTTGACTTTTGACTTTTGTTAAAGAACTTAGCTTATTCATATGGAACTGATTCATATAATTCGTGTTGATTGTATTGAATTGTTCGTGGCTAGATTCGAGTCGTTCAAAGTCCGATTGCAAGGCAAGGGCTTGTTGGAGTATAGATTTGTATGGTTTGAGGTAGGTAACACTTCTAAACTTGGTTTTGAGGGTATGAATCCCCGAAATACGTGTTATATGGTTGGTGTTGAGGTTACGCACTTGATAGGTGGCGGGCGTGTGGGTATGCACCATGAAAATTGTGACCCGGTCGATTTTGTGGTACTGTGTAGTCATCAAGCCTTGTTGCTATTCATGTGATCTTTGTGTTAAAGTAATTGATTTGCAATCCATGTTAGAAATCATGTTTAGGCTATATGCTTATCCTATTGAGACCTACTAGGGTCCTTTCTGCTATTGAATTATTTTCTTAAATGGACATTTTGTACTCAGTCACATCAATCATTTGCATATCATAGCTCTGTCTCTGTTACTATTTGTTGTTGTATCATATATCATTGTTTGGGTTGATTAGCATGAGATTTGTGAGCCCGAGAGACTGGAGAGATTGATGACTGAGTTGGGGCCTGAAAGTCGTGTTGTGAGAGAGGTTGTGGATCGGGCTACACACCGCAACAAGCTTTCTTAGCTTTATATATATTATTATTATATGGATCGGGCTGCATGCCGCAACATACCTTTTAGGCTTTATTAGTATGGGATCAAGCTGCACGTCGCATCAGGACAGATTGGCTTTATATTAGCGCTTGGGCAGGATCCGCCCCTCCGAAGTCTGACATACCAATAGTGAGAGCTTGTACTATACAGTGCTGAGTGACTGAGTGTGATGAGTGAGAGTTCAAGTAGTCAAATTGAGTACTCTAAGAGTGGGAGTATGTGAGGTTATCATTGTGATGCATTACCTATGACATGCACATTTGACACGTAGATATAGAGATATAACACTCCTCATATCAGTCATACTTGGCATATTTCATCTATGTTGAGCTTAAACTGTTAAACTTGAAAGCGTGTCTACATTCTTGTACTGTGTACCATTTGATTATGAGTTCCTCTGAGTTATTAATGTCATATTTCCTGGCATATCTGGACTGTTGTAATCTGGTTTGGAGTGTACCTTTCTGAGCTCGTCACTACTTTTAGCCCAAGGTTAGTCTTGTTACTTATTGAGTACATTGGATTGGTTGTACTCATACTACACTCTGCACTTCGTGTGCAGATCCGGGTACTTCTAGGCACGGTGGTTGCTAGCTTTAGAGCTTTATCTATTCGGAGACTATTGAGGTAGCTGCCTTAGCGTCCGCAGACCTTGACTCTCCTTCTTTTTAGTTTATTCGTACTATCATATCCTTCTAGATAGAGTTTTTGTAGTAACACTATGTTGTCATTTAGATGCTCATGTGCTCAGTGACACCCAAATTTTGGGGGATTTTGTATTGAGTCACTATATTTTCTTATCAGTTAATTATGAGAATTGTACTATTTAAGCTTATTTTAGTATGTTTTAAATTAAAGATGCGTAGTTATTTGTGATTTGTCGGCTTTTCTAGTATTACAATAGACACCATCACGACATGTGAGATTTTGGGTCGTGACAAGTTGGTATCAGAGCATAGGTTACATAGGTCTCACGAGTCATGAGCATGTTTAGTAGAGCCTTGTGGATTGGTACAGAGACGTACTTATCTTCGAGAGGCTGGCAAACCATTAGTAAAACTAACCTTTCTTGTATTCTTATCGTGCTAATTTGTGGATTCCGAAAACCAAACTTTTGTTATTCTACTCTCATACAGATGGTGAGGACTCGTGCTACTGGATTGCGCAGACGACCACCAGTACCACCAGCTAGGGTCACGAGAAGTCGGGGCCGCGGTAAAGGCCGAGGTACAGCTCGTACAACAGATAGAGCTGTACCTGTAGACCTGCCAGTTGCTCCAGCATATGAGTAGATTCCACACATAGTTGATCCAGTGGGACCAGCTCAGGCACCAGCTGTGCCCATTGTGATTCCAGGCCTTCAGGAGGCTCTGGCCAAGATATGGACTATTTGCACTAGCCTTGCTCAAGCTGTTTCAGTTCCGGCCGTGCCAGCCACTTCTTAGGCCGGGGGAGGTGCTTAGACTCCCGCCGCTCTTACTCTAGAGCAGGTGGTGCAGGGACTTCAGACACTGGGGATACTACCAGCCCAGTCGGTAGCAGTTTCTCAGGCCCAGGAGGGTTCCAATATGAGTGATGAGGACCAGAAGAGACTAGAGAGGCTTGGGAGGCTCAAGACTCCATCATTCAGTGGGGGTCAGTCAGAGGATGCTCGGGACTTCTTGGACAGGTGCCAATAGATTCTCTGCACGGCAGGTATTCTGGAGACTAGTGGGGTCTCATTTACTACTTTTCAGCTATCGGGGGCAGCCTTCAGATGGTGGGAGGCCTATGAGCAAAGCAGGCCAGCCAGTGCTTCACCAATTACTTGGCACGAGTTCTTTATTCTCTTTTTGGAGAAGTTCTTGCCACCGACCCACATAGAGGAGTTGCATAGGCAGTTCAAGTAGCTACGCCAGAAGGGTATGTCTGTGGCCCAGTACAAGATGAGATTTTCAGAGTTGGCTCATCACATGATCTGGTTGGTTCCTATATAGAGAGAGAGGATTAGGAGATCCATTGATGGCCTCAGCTAGCCATGGTTCATACAGTTCTCATCCAGGTCAGTCATCTATTAGTTCCCTCCCAGCTCAGAGCTTATCTTGTGCTCCATCAGTTCAGGGTTCATCTTCACCTAGTTCTTCTAGTGGCTATTCTGTTTCTCGGGGTCTGATTCGGTCCCCACCACCATTGACGGATCAGAGTTGTTACGAGTGTAGGGAGTTTGGGAATGTAAGGAGGTATTGTCCCCATCTCTAGGGAGGTCTAGTTCAGCAAGAGGTCAGGTTATGACTTTCGGACCAGTTACTTCACCACCCGCTCAACCATATCGGGGTGGGTCTCAGGCAGCTAGAGGTCTCCCTAGAGGGGGAGGTCGATTAGGTGGCGGTCAGGCTAGATGTTATGCTTTCCCTGCTAGGACAGAGGCTGTTGCTTCAGACGTAATGATCACATGTATTGTTACAGTATGCCGCATGGATGCTTCTATATTATTTGACCCTGGTTCCACTTATTCGTATGTATCATCATACTTTGCTCATTATCTGGATATGCCCCGTGAGTACTTATTCTCATCTGTTCATGTATCTTCGCTGGTGGGTGATTCTATTATTGTGGACCGTGTGTATCGGTGTGTGGTGACTATTAAATGATTGGAGACTAGAGTTGATCTCTTATTCCTTAGTATGGTTGATTTTGACATGTGTCTGGGTATTGATTGGTTATCCCCATGCCATGCTATTCTGTATTGTCACACTATGATCGTGACATTGGTGATATCGGGGTTACCTAAGATCGAGTGAAGAGATTCTATGGACTATGTTCCCAGTAGGGTAATTTCATATTTGAAGGCCCAACGAATGGTTAGGAATAGGTGTTTGTCATATTTGGATTTTGTGATGGATGTTGGTGTTGATACTCATGCTATTAATTCTGTTCTAGTAGTGCGAGACTTTCTGGATGTGTTTCCTACAGACTATCCGGGCATGCCGCCTTATATGGATATTAATTTTGGTATTGACTTGGTGCGGGGCACTCAGCCCATTTCTATTCCTCCATACCATATGGCACCAACAGAGTTGAAGGAATTGAATGAGCAGCTTTAGGAGCTTCTTGATAAGGCGTTCATTAGGCCTTGTATGTCGCCTTGGGGTGCGCCGGTTCTGTTTCTGAAGAAAAGGGATAGTACTATACGGATGTGCATTGACTATAGACAGTTGAACAAAGTTACATTCAAGAACAAATATCCTTTTATGCGCATTGATGACTTATTTGACCAGCTTCAAGGAGCTAGGGTGTTCTCCAAGATTCATTTGAGGTCTGGGTATCACCAGTTGAAGATTCACAATTCGGATATTCTGAAGACAACATTCAGGACCCGCTATGGCCACTATGAGTTCCTTGTGATATCTATAGGGCTAACCAACGCCCCAGCCACATTCATGCATCTGATTAACAGTGTATTCCAGTCATATCTTGATTCATTTGTCATAGTATTTATTGATGATATCCTGGTGTACTCACATATCCAGGAGGATCTTGCACAATATTTGAGGATTGTACTACAGAGGTTGAGGGAGGAGAAACTTTATGCCAAGTTCTCCAAGTGTGAGTTTTGGCTCAGTTCGGTGGCGTTCTTAGGGCACGTGGTGTCCAGTGAAGGGATTAAGGTGAATCCAAAGAAGATATAGGCGGTTTAGAGTTGGCCCATACCGTCTTCAACTACTGAGTTTCGGAGTTTTTCCGGCTTGGACGGATATCATCGTTGCTTCGTGGATGGTTTCTCGTCCATTATAGCGCCTTTGACCAGGTTGACCATAAAGGTGCACCTTGAGAGATTGTCAAGTGAGTGAGGAGAGCTTTCAGAAGCTCAAGACTGCCTTGACCATAACACCAGTTCTAGTTTTGCCTTCAGCATCAGGTTCTTATACAGTATATTGTGATGCTTCTCGGATTGGTATTGGGTGTGTCTTGATGCAGGAGGGTATAGTAATTGCTTATGCTTCACACCAGTTTAAGCCTCATGATAAGAACTACCATGTTCATGATTTGGAGTTGGCAGCCATCGGTCATGAATTGATGATTTACGGATCATAGGAGTCTCCAGCACTTGTTCAAGAAAAATTATCTAAATTTGAGGCAGCGGAGATGGTTAAAGCTGCTAAAGGACTATGTTATTACCATTTTGTATTATCGCAGGAAGGCCAGTGTGGTTGTCGATGCCTTGAGTAGAAAGGCGGTGAGTATGGGTAGTCTTGCATTTATTCCTGTTGGTGAGGGACCGCTTGCATCAAATGTTCAGGCCTTCGCCAATCAGATCATGAGGTTAGATGTTTATGAGCCAAGTCAGGTTCTAGCTTGTTGGTTTCTTGATCTTCCTTATATGATCACATCAGAGAGTGTCAGTATGACGACACCCATTTGCTTGTCCTTAAGGACAAGGTTTAGCATGGTGATGCCAAGGAGGTTTCTATTGGGGGGTGATGGGGTGTTGCGGATGCAGGCCGGATTTTTGTTTCTAATGTAGATGGTCTATGTGAGTTAATTCTTGAGGAGGCCCACAGTTCACGGTATTCCATTCATCTGGGTGCCGCAAATATGTATCAGGACTTGAGGCAATACTATTGGTATAGGAGGATGAAGCAAGATATAGTGGGGTTTGTAGCTCAGTGCTTAAATTATCAGCAGGTGAAGTACGAGCATCAGAGGCCGGGCGGTTTGCTTCAAAGGCTTGAGATTCTGGAGTGGAAATGGGAGTGTATCACCATGGACCTCGTAGTTGGCCTTCCACGGACTTCAAGGAAGTTTGATGCTATTTGGGTGATTGTAGATCAACTGACCAAGTCCGCATATTTTATTCCAGTTGGGACTACCTATTCTTCGGAGCGGTTGACTGAGAGCTATATCCACGAGATTGTTCGCCTTCAAGGTGTGCCGGTGTCCATAACTTGAGATAGAGATGCACAGTTTACTTCGTAGTTTTGGAGTGCACTGCAATGAGAGTTGGGAACATAGGTTGATTTGATTACAACATTCCATCCTCAGATGGACGGACAATCCGAGTGCACTATTCAGATATTGGAGGATATGCTATGCGTTTGTGTCATGGATTTTGGGGGCTCTTGGGATCATTTTCTGCCACTTGTAGAGTTTGCCTACAAGAACAACTACCAATCGAGTATTCAGTTGGCTCCGTATGAGGCTTTGTATGGGAGATAGTATCGGTCTCCAGTTAGTTGGTTTGATACGAGTGAGGCTAGGCTATTGGCTACTGACTTGGTTCAAGATGTTTTGGACAAGGTTAAGTTTATTTAAGATCGGCTTCGCACGGCGCAGTCTAGACATAAGAGTTACGCCAATCGGAAGGTTCGTGATGTTGCTTACATGGTGGGAGATAAGGTATTGCTTAGAGTTTTACCCATTAAGGGTGTTATGAGGTTCGGAAAGAAGGACAAGTTGAGCCCTCGGCATATGGGGCCTTTTGAGGTACTTGAGAGGATTGAAGAGGTGGCTTACAAGCTTGCATTGCCGCCTAGTCTATCGAGTGTTCAACTATTGTTTCATGTTTCCAAGCTTCGGATGTATTTCATCGATCCGCCTCATGGTTTGGACTTCAGCACGGATGGGGATCTGACTTATGATATGGAGATAGTGGCCATTTTGGACCGACAAATTCGAAAATTGAGATTAAACAATATAGCTTCGGTGAAGGTGTAGTGGAGAGGGAAGCCAGTCGGGGAGGCTACTTGGGAGACCGAGCGGGAGATGCGGAGCAAATATCCACACCTATTTGAAACTCGCACTACAACAAAACGGCTTTTAGTGGCAACTTAATTGCCGCTAATTTATTCTGTATAATTAGTGGCAATTGAATATTTGCCGAGAGTAAATACTTTTTACCGATAGTTAAAAAAACTTGGCACTAAAACTTACGCGTTTTAGTCTTTTACTATAACTCTAACAATTCCAAGTGCGGGACCTTTTTTCACAATCCCTCCAAATTGTTTTTCAATTCCCTCCTTACTATTAATTAACTATTTTTTAATCTTTTATTCATCAATATCCTAGAGGAATGACAAATGAAAATCAACTAAAACCCTAACACTCAAAATTCATCTCTATCTACTGCTGTATCGGTTACTCTAGTACTTATTATTAACTTCATCTTCTTTCTCTTTTGACTACTACTTAAGAAAGATTCATTATTTTTTTAATAAATTAATGAAGAACATCCAAAGAGTTTGAGGCTCTGTTGTTGCATAGCTGTTGCGCTTGTTCTTCGGCATCATGACTCGAGGAATCGATGGGCATGCTATTTTTCTGAAATTGAAGGAGCCAAAAGTTGCGCCTCTAAGCTTAAGGTCCCTTCTAATCTCTTTTGTTTTATGTATTATGATAAATGGCAAATGTCTATTAGAGATTTTTTAAAATAATTTTCTGCATCAGGTGCTTTGTGAATTATTATTTATTTTCTAGAGAATTTATTTTTCTTTGATTTTATAGTCATGTTCTTTGGATATTGAATTCATTGTCTCATGAGAATGAAATTTTCTCTCGGAATATTGTAGATCTGAAGGAAAAATAATATTAAGAAGCTTTAGCTAAAAGAAGTAGTAAGAAAGAAAGCTTCAAAATATTAGTGAATACAAAGAACTTTGGATATGTAGTTTCTCTAAATATTCTGAAAAGTTTGATTGTTGCTAAATAAATATGCAGATAAAATAAAAGGAGAAAAACAAATAAAGTATTTTATTTAATAATTACCAAACAAATGAAATATGCAAACCGGAAAGCCAATGTTGAAATCTTAAGTAATATTTACTCTAGCCATGTGAATCGGTGTAACGACCCGACCGGTCGTTTTGAGCTCCAGCACGTCGTTCGGCGGTTTGAGGCCTTGAGTAGCTTTACTTCAGGTACTGTGACTTGTACGTGTGGTCGAAATTGAATTTCGGGAAGTTCAGAGTTGATTTGGAAAGAGAATTCTAATTTCGGAAGCCTTAAGTTGGAGGAATTGACTAAAGTGTAATTTTTGAGTAAACGACCTCGGAACTAGGATTTGAAGGTTCCAACAGGTTTGTATGATAATATTGGACTTGGGCGTATGTCCGGATCGGAGTTTTGGATGACCCGAGAGCATTTGGGCGCCTATTGTAGAAGTTGGCATTTTGAAAGAATTTCATAAATTTGGGTTGAAGTGTATTTCAATGTTATCGATGTCCGTTTGGAATTCCGAGTCTGGGAATAGCTCCGTATGTTGATCCTGGCATTGGGAGCGTGTCCCGATGTAGATTTGGATGTCTGTAGATTATTTTGGAGTCGTTTGGCGAAAGTTAAAAATTTGAAGGTTTTTGGAGAAGTTTGACCGGAAGTGAACCTTTTGATATCAGGGTCGGATTCCAGTTCTAGAAGTTGGAGTAGGTCCATAATGTCGAATGTGACTTGTGCGCAAAATTTGAGGTCAATCGGATGTGATTTAATAGGTTTCGGCATCGAATGTAGAAGTTTGAAGTTCTAAAGTTCATTAAGCTTGAATTGGGGTGCGATTTATGAATTCGACGTTGTTTGATATGATTTAAGGCCTCAAGCAAGTTCGTGTTATGTTTTTAGACTTGTGTGGGTGTTTGGTTTGGAGCCCCGGGGGCTCGGGTGAGTTTCAGAGTAGCTTCAGAATATTTTGTGAAGAAGTTGGATTGTTGGTTCTGGTGTGATCGCATTTGCGATGTAATGGTCGCAAATGCGAACATCGCATTTGTGAGGAGGGGTTAGCATTTGCGAAGGGTGGGAATTTTCTGAAGGGTTTGCATTTGCGAACAATTTATCGCTTTGCGGATCTGTCCCCTTCGCATTTGCGAAGATCTTGGTTGCAAATGCGACCTGGGCAGGGGCAGATTGGCTTCGCATTTTGTTGAGCCAGATGTCGCAAGACTGGAGCTAAGGGCTTTTTATTACGAGACTTAGCCCATTTCCCTCATTTCCCACTTGGACTTAGGCGATTTTTGAGAACATTTTGAGAGGGGTTTCCATCATCATCAAGAGGTAAGTGATTTCTTGTAGTTGTGAATTAAATACAAGGTTTATATATAGATTTAGACATGAATATTGGTAGAAATTTGGGATTTGGAAGAAAAACTTAGAAATTTATATTTTTGGATTTTGACCACGAATTTGGGCATGGAATTGAAAATAAATTATATATTTGAGTTCATAGGGTTATGGGAAACGTTTGTCTTAGAAAATGTTCGGAATCCGCGCACCTCGGCCCCGAGGGTGATGTTAATCGACTTTTCGAACGGAGTTGAAAATTATTGTAAATAGGATTATAATGAGTATTAGAGTATATATTTATGGAATTGCTCATTTATTGACTAGTTTTGGAGCATTGGGCATCGATTTGAGTTGTTTGAAAGGCTTGGGAGCCGGCTATGGAACTTCGGAGCGAGGTAAGTCTCCTTTCTAACATTGTAAGAGAGAATTAACCCCATAGGTGAAATAATTCAATATGTGCTTCTATTTGTGGGGGCTACGTACGCACGAGGTGATGAGAGTCCGTGAGTAGCTACTAATATGCTTATGTCCGGGTAGTCTAGGACCCTGATCATGTTATAATTGCGATGCTTGCATCCTACTTGTTAATTTAAATTGGTTAAATGATATCGAAACTTGGTAAAGGAACTTTAAAGGGTTAAACTTCATTCTTCTTGACCGTAAATGAGAATTTGTATTTTTCTTGAATAGTTGCCCTTAATAAATCTTAAATTTGGTTGTTTTAAATTGTATTATCTCTTTTGTGGAGCGGGCCGAACGCCTCGGCAGGTTAAATAGATGCATCTATGGTTCACGTCGTTCGACCCTCGGCAGTGCACAATTTAAATATTTATGTTGGATCAAGCCGCACGATCTCGGCATGATTTGCGCATGATATATCTTTGGGATTGATAATAATTGATATTGCTTTCATTGGCCCGATGTCACGACCAAAAATCCAATTAGTCGTGATGGCACCTAACCCAACCCGCTAGGTAAGCCAATTACCAACTATCGAATTCCAATGAAATTAATAAGGCAATTAATTAAAAGAAAATATCTAAAACCTATACATTTTCCCAAGAACTGGTAGTACAAATCACGAGCTTCTAAGAATAGAGTATACAATGCTGGTATGAAGTAAATACATCAGCCGTTTGAAAAGTACATAAATAGAGTTTTATGAATCTAAGGCTATCATGAACAAGAGGCAACTACAACCAGAGCGCAGGTACATCTTCAGATCCAGCTCCCAACGAACACAGCAACATCAGCATCCAACATCTGCATGCAAGTTGCAGAAGTGTAGTATGAGTACAACCGACCACATGTACTCAATAAGTAATAAACCTAACCTTAGGTTGAAAGTAGTGACGAGCTTATACCAAGGTCAGAATCCAACTTCCATAACCAACAATAGTTCATAACAACATGAAACAAGTAATACCAGAAGTCAACCCCTCGTCACTACTTCTTCGAGGTTAGACGGGATACTTACTGGGTACGCGTTAATTTACGTACTCATACTACACTTGCTGTACATTTTTGTTCAGGTACATATATGTTTAGTGGCTTTGTAGACGCAGAGGCGCAGTTATGGCGGGGACTTAGGTGAGCTGCATTCTATACTATGATCCGCAGCCACCAGAGTCTCTTTTAGAGTATTTATATTTCTCCTGTCCAAATTTGTATTCTGGACATATGTTGTATTTTATTTTACATTCCTAGTTGAGGCTCATGCACTTGTGACACCGGGTTTTGGGGTGATTATGGGTTGTCCTATATTGAAATTGTTAAAAAATATTATTATTTACTCTATAAATTCCATCTTTTACTATTTAATTGAAGGAAATATGATTTTAAAAATATTAAAATGAGAACCAAATTAAGTATTTATTTTTGGCTTTCCTGACAGCGGTGTCTGGCGCCATCACGACCTTTAACGGATTTTGAGTCGTGACAACATGGTATCAGAGCACTTGATTCACTTAGGTCTCACGATTCATGAGCAAGTCTAGTAAAGTCTTGCTGATCGGTACGAAGACGTCTGTACTTATCTTCGAGAGGTTACAGGACTGTTAGGAGCACTTCCCTTCTTGATTCCTCATCGTGTGATTCGATTCCTTCGAGGCTTATGCCTTCATTCCCTTCCTATTCAGTTTTATGCGACGTGAAACGCTTGTTATAAATTGGGAATCGAGGAATTTTAATGGTACTACAGATGTGGTGCAGGATGTTTCTCCCTGCGTATTTGATTGAGCTATTATTGTCGCTTTGCGGAAGGTCGTGCTGTTATTGCAGCTCAGTATCAGTATTACCTAAGGTTTTGAGATTTGGCATTGATTGTTATAACGATTCGTGCGTTGCTATCGCACAGTGTTTGAGTAATGGTAGGATACTTGTCTATGTGTAGGGGCAGTGAATGATTTGAAAGGAGGTTTTTCTCAATGTTTTATTCAAGGGTTCCGTGTTTTATTTCCAACAGAGGAAAGGCATTCAGACTAAGAATGTTTAGGTTTGGGTTGATGGAGTGACGAGACTTGGTATTTTCGAGCATGATGGAATTTTCATCTATGATGTGGTGTCGTCGTCCTTGTTGAATGCGTTAAGTTCGCCGGTGTTATGGTCTTCTTCAACTCGCCTTCGGGGTAGGGTATTGTAAAATGGTGTCATGGAAGCGGCTGCCAGAGATCGCGGTATGAAGTGGTTTAGGATCGAATCGGTGTTTCTAGTGTTGATGGCTCGAGAAAGATGATATTCGAAAATTTTTAAACTTGGTAGCGATCGATTGGTTCAAGTGCTGCAGAGGTAGATTTTGATTTAAGGAAACAACTGGGCAGCGAAGGATGAGGAAAGACATGTGGGAGGTGTCTTGTCGCGGTTAAGTTTCTAGAAGGCCAAGTGTGAGAAGCAGAAGTCGAGGAAAGTTTAGAGTGATTTGGAACTCACGGTGGACTATGACTAAGTCTAGGAACTTAATTTGAAATATTGGCTGCTATACGGAGAAGGGTTGGATACGACGGAAATGAGTTTCATGATATGAAGAAGGATACAATATGACTTTGGATTGGAATGTATCGTCACACGTTTAGTTGATGTCAATGGGGAGTGAACGGGCTTGTACAACTGGTGAATGCGCACGAGCTCAGGATGGTTTATTGGTTTCATGATAATTGTACTCGGTGCAGTGTTGTTGGAATATGTCGGCATGGAATTTTCACAGGTGGGTTATTTCTAGTGAGTAGGTTAACTGTTGCGTGGTGTTGATGAAGCTTCTACGAAGAATTTTACTGGCTATCCGGTAAGAGGTCGAATATGTAAATATGGCTAGCGATTCCAAAGCGTTCATAAAATGGTTAACAAGAAGATTTCAAGGAATTTGGCGGGTCGATTGCGCAAGGTCATGTCATTAAGGAAGAAGGAATCTTGGTAGGTTCCAGGGTCATGTAATGGTAGCTTTAAGCTTAAGTGGGAGAGCCCCACTACCTACGATTGGATTGCATGGTTGTCTACTTGTGAGGTTTCTGGTTATTGGCATATTGGTGGGTTGCTACGACTAAGGAAAGAGAACATCAGTGGTGATTTGAGCCAAGGATTTGAGGAATGTGTGTTATATTTTATCGGTTCATGTTCAGGTTTTGGGAAGACTTAGAGTCTATGCTTCGTGTGGACGTGATGTACAAGGAAAAGAATTCAGCCGATTGCTTCTTTGAGAGGGTATTCATGTGACAGCAGGGCCTTGGAGTTTGATTATATTCGGGAACAAGTTAGAGTGGGTGACTCTCAACAATAGTTCTAGTGGGTTCAAAAAATAAACTTCAAAGTGCGGTGACTAAGGATTTCGAGCCAGTAGTATGGTTAAGTATCGAGCTTTTGCAGTGGATTATGAAATGGGTTTAGAGTGTTCTATGTTATCATCGGTCTGCAGTGTAGAATTGGAGGAATGGGAGAAAATAACTTCGGATTCGTAGAGGAATTATCAGAACATGTGTACCAGTTGAAGATGCGAATATGTGCATAATGAGGGTATGAGATGGTTCGTGGGTTTTGGAGACAACGTGGTTTCGTGAAATAAGGTCACTTAGGATGAGTGCGGATTTGGGTTCATGATGTTTTGAATGGAGCTACTATTATTTCTAGGGCAAGTCCCGAGTAAATTAGAAGAAGTGGCTCGGTTGGTTATGGTTGAATCAGCACAGTTATGGCGGCGACCAGTTTCTCCAGCGTGAAGTTATACATGTGGTTTGTGGTTGTACACTTGGGCTTGAGCGCCACCACAACTTGGTTGATTTGGGAGGTATTCGATTCGTATGGCTTTGTTGTATAAAGGGATTTTCGGAAGAGTTATGGCAGTTTAGATTACGACATGAGGGTGTATTTTCTACGATTTGGGAATTTAGTTGCGTGTTGCATTAGTTCTTCTGAAATGAGCTAAGTAAAAGTTTCTATATGATGAAGTGTTTATTCTATTAGTGGATCAGGGGTTATTATGGAATTCTGGTACTCTCACGTATTGGCATGTTAGGTGTAGTGAGCGGCATGAGAAATTGGAAGCTGAGGATCAAGGTTGCGGTTCGGTGTTGACAAGAATGTCACGAGCTCGGATGATCAGGGAAAAATTCAGATGTTTAGAGTAAGTTGGTATTGTCTTTAGCGTCACCTGAGATTGGTGTCTTGTGTAAGAGGCTTTGTGTACTGATTTGCGACTTCTTGATTTGCTTTACGGCATTAGTGTGGCCGGTGGTATGGATTTGCAAACTTGTTACCTGGTGCGGAAGGTGCATATCCCACGGGAAGATTGTATAAGTATGAGATGTAGTCACTTGATTGATTAAAGATTTGAAACAAAGTATGGAGATTTGGTATTATCGCTAATGTGAGAGTTTAGGGCTGAAAGGCACTCTATTCAGTTGGTTGTGAATTGTAGAAATTTGTTCCAGATATGACGGTTGTTCTTGTGTGTCATGTGAAAAGGGGTGTTGTGGATCCTTGAAAGGTTTTTAGCCCAGTGCGGTATGATCAGAATCGACTTGAGGTCTGTGGATGGATCTAAATGTGAATGTGGGCTCTATATCAGGCCGGATGTATTCATTTCATCATAACACTGTTTTCGGAGGGGTCTTTGGGCCTTGGATGTTATTTTTGTTGCCAGCCCTTCCGCGTAGTCTCTATTTGCCATGTGGGTTGTGAGGCGGTTTGATTATTCGCACTCGTATTGAGATCCCGTATAGTTTGTGGTGTTATATGAGCAGGATGGCTCTCGAGATGTAGGTCATTTATTGCACCTTAGTTGTGCTTGAGTTTTATAGCATATGACGCTACCCGTCTCCCCAGGATTTGTATTATGCATTTGGTGTACTTATGGTTGATATTCGGGCATTTCGTGAGTATAAGCGTTATGGCTCGATGTGTGTTTTCTTTCGATTATTATATGTGGATCGGGTGGCACGCCGCCACGGGTATATGGTTGGATCGGGTGGCACGCCGCCACGGATATATTGTTTGGATCGGATGGCACGCCGCCACGGGTATCATGGTTATATCGGGTTGCACGCCGCAACTGTATCATGTGTAGATCGGGTTGCACGCCGCAACAGTGTGATGTTAAGCATAGTTCCCTATATCTATTCCTGTGCATTTTGTCCCGCATTTTCTGAGAAAGATTCATGACACCTTTTCGGTTGTTTAATTAGTCACGTGGGTTGAGCAGTTCTTTTCGGAGTTCATTTTTTTCCTATGTATCACATTCGAGTTTGTAGCTTGTTGGCACATTGTGGCATCATATGAGACTTTTGGTGGTATATGATGTGGCTTATCACCTGAGCAGCTTGTACTGGGTGAGACGAGATTATTGGACTTGGGATCAGTGCGATAAGATTTATATGAGGCTCATTAAAGAGTAAATATCGATATTCAATCCAGAATGAGGTAATGGTTCTTATCGGGAGGAGAGACTCCATGAGTTGTGATTGGGCAGGTGGTTATGAGTTTCTACACATCTCTTCTATCATGGCAGTATTGCGAGAGTTGAAATGGGACTTATATGCTTCATGAGGTGTGTTGTGGGCATCAGATTCGAGGGATTTCGGCTATTGTTGTCAGGGGATGTCATTATGGGCATGTGAATAATGTGGTACATGGTGTGAATTCAGTGAGAGTATACAATCATGTATTGGTACATCGTGTAGTGATGGATACAGTGTTCGTATTTGGAAACAGACCTGGTAGAGAATTTCAGATCTTGGAATTTGGCTCTAAGGCTTATTTGACTAGATAAAAGGGAGGATTTTCAGGTTTGCTCGAGCTAATGTGCTCAACTGAGTTGCGGTAGCACGGGTAGGTGCACGAGGTGTTAAAACGGTGATTTCAGACAACTCCGGAACAGTTCTTAGCACGTTCGAGGACGAATGTATGTTTAAAGTGGGAGAGAATGTAATGACCTGACCGGTCGTTTTGAGCTCCAGCGCGTCGTTTGGCGGTTTGAGGCCTTGAGTAGCTTCACTTCAGGTATTATGACTTGTACGTGTGGTCGAAATTGAATTTCGGAAAGTTCAGAGTTGATTTGGAAAGAGAATACTAATTTCAGAAGCCTTAAGTTGGAGGAATTGACTAAAGTGTGATTTTTAAGTAAACGACCTCAGAACTGGGATTTGAAGGTTCCAACAGGTTCGTATGATGATATTGGACTTGGGCATATGTCCGGATCGGAGTTTTGGATGACTCGTGGGCTCGGGTGAGTCTCATAGTAGCTTCAGAGTGTTTTGTGAAGAAGTTGGATTGCTGGTTCTAGTGTGATCGCATTTGCGATGTAATGGTCGCAAATGCGAACATCGCATTTGCGAGGAGGGGTTCGCATTTACGAAGGGTGGGAATTTTCTTAGGGGTTCTCATTTGCGAACAATTTGTCTCTTTTGCGGATCAGTCCCCTTTGCATTTGCGAAGATCTTGGTCGCAAATGCGACCTGTGCAGGGGAAGCTTGGCTTCGCATTTGCGATGCATTTATTGCAAATGCGACCGTCGCATTTGCTAGCCATCTGCGACTGGAGCTAAGGGCTTTTTATTCCGAGACTTAAAGCCTGATTGGATTGGCTTAAAAAAAGTGACTTTTAAGTTAAGTGCTTAAAAGCACTTTATAAGTGCTGGAACTTGTTTTATAAATAAGCAGTTACGTGTTTGGATAAAAGTGTTGAAACTGAAAACAAGTTGATGAAGTGTTTGGTAAAAAAGTGCTGGTAAGCACTTTTTCTTGTTAAAATGACTGAAATATCCTTAAAGATATTAACATTATAAAGAAGATGATGACTATAATATTATATTTTCCGTTCATAGCGTTAAATTCAGGGGTAACACGTAAATTCATTGAATGATTTGATTTTAGAATATAGTTACACTAATTAAAAAAAAAGGGAAGGATTCAACGACCAAAAGAATTAAATGTTATGGAACCAAAAAAAGAAGCTAAAAGAACAATACTGACAAATATTGGAGAATGACAATAGCAAAGGCAAGATGAAGAACGAAGATTAGAACTGACATAAGGAATGTGACGGGGAAGGGAGCAGCACTGGGGAAGAAAGAAAGGAAAGGGAAAAGAGGGGAAAATAATGAATGAAAGTGTAAAGAAAGAAATGAAAGGAAAAGAGAGGAAAGTTATGGAAGAAGACGAAGAAAAAAGTAGAGGCTACTGCAACAAGAATGGAGAAAAGAAAAGATAGTATGTTGTAGGGTTTTCTACTGAGGGGTAATTTAGGGATTAAAAAAATTATAATGGATAGGAATGTAATATTTTTGGTCAAAGCAATATGGCTTTTAAGCCAATTTCGAAAAAGTTGGATTTTCCAACTTATTGGTTTTGGCTTTTTTGAAATAGATTTTAACTTTATTAACCCTGTTTTTGGTTACCAAACACTTCCACAAGTTAAAAATGGCTTAAAAGCTAGTCAAGCCCATCCAAACAGGCTCTTAGCCCATTTCTCTCATTTCCCACTTGGACTTGGGCGATTTTTGAGAGCATTTTGAGAGGGGGTAACATCATCATCAAGAGGTAATTGATTTCTTCAAGTTGTGAGTTAAATACAAGGTTTATATATGGATTTAGACATGAAAATTGGTAAAAATTTGGGATTTGGAAGAAAAACCTAAAATTGATATTTTTGAATTTTGACCACGCATTTGGGCATGGAATTGGAAATAAATTATATATTTAAGTTCGTGGAGTTATGGGTAAAGTTTGTCTTTGAAAAGTTTTGGAATCCGGGTACGTGGGCCCGAGGGTGATTTTTATCGACATTTCAAACAGAGTTGGAAATTATTGTAAATAGGATTGTAATGAGTATTAGAGTATATATTTATGGAATTGCTTATTTATTGACTAATTTTGGAGTGTTGGGCATCGATTTGAGTTGTTTGAAAGGCTTGGGAGCCGGTTATGGAACTTTGGAGCGAGGTAAGTCTCCTTTCTAACCTTATAAGAGGGAATTAACCCCATAGGTGAAATAATTCAATACGTGCTTCTATTTGTGGGGGCTACGTACGCACGAGGTAACGAGAGTCCATGCGTAGCTACTAATATGCTTATGTCCGGGTAGTCTAGGACACAGATCATGTTATAATTGCGATGCTTACATCCTACTTGGTAATTTAAATTGCTTATATCATATCGAAACTTGGTAAAGGAACTTTAAAGGGTTAAACTTCATTCTTTTTGACCGTAAATGAGAATTTGTATTTTTCTTGAATGGTCGTTGCCCTTAATAAATCTTGAATTTGGTTGTCTTAAATTGTATTATCTCTTTTATGGAGCGAGCTGAACGCCTCGGCAGGTTAAATAGATGCATATATTGTTCACGCCGTTCGACCTTCGGCAGTGCACAGTTTAAATATTTATGTTGGATCGGGTCGTACGACCTCAGCATGATTTGCGCATGATATATCTTTGGAATTGATATTGCTTTCATTGGCCCAAGGTCCAAAAATGTTAAATGACGAAAATAAATTTGGAAATTTCTTATTAACAAATGAATTATTTACTTACTTTATGATATTGAGCTTACAACCGTTCTACGTAATCCATGCTTAATTATATCATTGATATTTTATTTATAGCCTATAGTAAGTGTCGAAGTTGACTCCTCGTCACTACTTCTTCGAGGTTAGGCGAGATACTTACTGGGTACGCGTTGATTTACGTACTCATACTACATTTGCTGCATATTTTTGTGCAGGTACATATATGTTTATTGGCCTTGTGGGCGCAGAGGCGCGGTTATGGCGGGGACTTATGTGAGCTGCATTCTATATTACGATCCACAGTCAGCAGAGTCTCCTTCAGAGTATTTATATTTCTCCTGTCCAAATTTGTATTCCGAACAGATGTTGTATTTTATTTTACATTCATAGTTGAGGCTCATGCACTTGTGACACCGGGTTTTGGGGTGATTATGGGTTGTCCTGTATTGAAATTGTTAAAAAATATTATTATTTACTCTGTAAATTCCATCTTTTACTATTTAATTGAAGGAAATATGATTTCAAAAATATTAAAATGAGAACCAAATTAAGGATTTATTTTTGGCTTGCTTGACAGCGGTGTCTGGCGCCATCACGGCCTTTAACGGATTTTGGGTCGTGACAATCGGGAGTCTCAATTTGTTCTTTTGATGTATTATCTATTAAAATTACTATCCTTAAACAAGGGATTATTGGGTAGGTTTATATGAATTCTTCATTTTAGGAGTTAAAACAGATAAAAATTAAAAAGGTATCATGTTTTACCCATATCTTATCAAGAGGTTATTTGCTAGATGTATTAGATTATGTTTAATGTCTTTTATTACCCCTCTACGATATCTCAATATTCTAGACGTTATGTATGCACAAATGTACTTTGTTCTAATTGGTTTTATAGAATAATGTAGCTCTCATGAGAGTTAACGACGGAAGATAGTAAGAATTCTATTGTTGTGATTGGTGATATACTGTTTTATTTTCCTTTTTGCACAGATAGATCAGAAACTATCACAAGATACTAGGGAAGCTATTTATAGTGTAGTGCAAAAGCTAAATACTAATCTTCTTGTACTAAATTTTCATGAAACTTGAAAGCTTAATAAATATGTTTTCTATCCATGATGTTGTTGTTGTTGCAATTGTTGTATAAGTTTTTGCTGCTGAGAATTACTTAGTTCATCTTCAATGGGATTAGTTTTATTGTTAATTGGTCTTCTTATTCTCTTCAAGATTCTTATGTCTATATCATTAAGATGATGTTCGATAGAGGAAAATTAGTTTGTAACATATAACTTGATTATCAGCATAGAGTTTGGTGGAGAATTTCTTAAGCTTACATTGGAGGTAGGTTTATACATTAAAATACTTAAGATACTTATCTGGTCCGCTTGTCTCCTAATGTGTTGATATTTATAATAGGTTCTCGATGCAAATAGCTGCCATGAACAAGCTACATAAACGCCATGAATGCCATTTCAAAGTAAAGATTCCTTTTTTTTCTATTTAAATTTATACTGCTTATTTCTGTTCTGCAACTTGCTATCTCTATAATATCCATGGTATAACAAGAGAAACATGTAGTAGTTAACTTCTTGGTTTTAGTCATGTTGCTCGTTTGTTAGGATAGCGATGTTAACCAATTCTAAAACTTCTAACTTCTTTAATATGATTGGAGCTATGATGTAATGTGTTGGTGAATACAATACGAGTTGCTTATTTTCCCTTTTCTTTTCTTTATCCACTTTCATTCACATTGTATTTCTGCCTTGTTTTTATTCTATTGTTCATCTTTTTCTTCCTTCTTGAGTTCGATCAATAGCATATGCAGAATTGAGTTTGTCCAACATTCTCCCAGTGATGTGAACAAGCTTTTGGGTAATTAATTTTAAATAGATATTTTTTCCCACGATCATATATTCGTACATGTATATTCTTCAGAGTCACTCCTTATTGGAATGTATCTTCTTATTCTAGTTATGAAGATTACGACGATGGTCCACTACCCAAGGCGAGAAAGATCAGAAGCACCAAAGCTGCTATTACTTCTCCTAGTTTGACTCTATCAAGTACCAAAGCGGGAAGTAGAAAGGAAATAGACATACATATGATAGAGAACTGTGAGAAACTCAAAATTGGAGGCATGGATACATCTGAACCTCATTCAAGTGTTAAAAGGAAAAATCCATCAAGGTATTGAGGTCTTTACTCTGCTTCTAATTTTTTTATATATTTGATTAGTGTTTATGGTTCTAGTGACATCTTACTAAGCCTTGAAATTTACATTAATTTCTATTACAATGGTAGGAGGCCATGTCTATGCATTATCGAATAAGTTGTAAACAATAAGTATCATCTCAGCACTCCCTTGTTAACTTTTAAGTAGGAATTGCTAGGATTACTGTTTAATTGTCCAAAAACAAAAACTTGTTTGTATTTATACTGATCTAATATGGTAATGTCTTCTAAAAGAAAAGATTTTAGAAAGTCAAATAAGAAAAAATTATACAGAAATTATCAATATTTGTTTATCTTACTTCATAAAAACAATTATCAGTATTTGTTTACCAGCAAGCATCAAACATTTCATTCTAGTGACCGGATATAAGTAAATATATAAAGTATAAAAAGAATCAAGTAATGCCATCTATCATATTGACCGGACAACTAAAAATAAAAATTTTATTATATTTTTAGCTTTGTCCCGATTCAGATTATATTTTTTACCATTTCACATAGTTGCAAATGAGTGGCAGCCTTAGCATGTGGTCTTGTTAGTATAGAGGACAAAAATAATAAGTTTTGTGAAAAAAGTAACTTAAAATTGTAGTTGTCACATAGTATAGATCTATGTTGCTCGGACTCTCCAAAACAGCTTCCGCACCCGTATCGGATCCTCCAAAAATAAATTATTTTTGGAGGATCCGACACGCACCCGTCCATATTTTCGGAGAGTCCGAGCAACATAGGTATAGATTGTTGAGATCCTCAAAGATCGACCTTATGTTGTTAATTAGATTTTGTTCTGAGGTTCTTTATTTGTGTGTGTTGTGTTGGTTTCAAAGTATGCACGCAAAACATATAAGTGAATGAGGAACACAATGCGCTGACAGTTAGCACTTACCAAATTCGTGAGTGCATGCTTTGTTGCTAAATTTCATAAGTTTCCGTGGGAGTTCTTAAGTCTATTTTATGATTATCAGTTTTAAAGTAATTGTGCAATTATCACACTATTCATAGCTTGCCACTACAACAAAATAAATACTAATTTTGTGCTTTGATTTGTTTCCTATAAAGGTAGTGCAGTATACAAGGCATATAACTCAGGAGACTAGTGGCGAGGTAGTATATGGCATGAGAAGGCAAACAACTATTCTTTGAACGCTTGACTAGAGATTAAGTAGTTGTTCAGATATCTGGCATGTGAAAAATTTCATCATGATCAAGAGTTGGAGAAACTTTCATGGCGCCATTTATATATAGTATTATAGCTATTTTATAATGCCAGTTATTAGACGACAAATTACGCTAGTTATTAAATTCAAATATGTTACCTTTTTGGTTATGTTGTTGACACTTTAAAATTATGAAATAGTGAATTTTGTTGTGTATTTAATTAAGTGTAATAAGTTTTTTGAGATTGATTCTTATTCTTATTATAATTAAATTACAATATGGATAATGTGCATTAAATATTATGAAAAGAACCTTTCTTAATGCTTACTAGCAATAAGAAAGTTCATAAGAAGTCCTCTTTTGCCGGCAATTAGATGGATTTTTACCGGACATAACAAAAGCCTATGAACAAAGGCTAACTCATATATAGTTTTATAGCCCATAACATTTACCGCTAAAAGGGCTCTTTTTACCGTCAATTGATAGGTCTTTATCGGCAATAACAAAAGTCATAAAATGTATAATATTGGATATCTTAGGGGAGTTTTAGTGGCCATTTTAATTGCCGGTATATATTTACCGCTAAAACTTAAGTACTTTTAGCGGCATTAAAAGGGATCTTTACCAGCAGTTCGTGCAATGGCCGCTAACGCCTTTAGTGATGCTGGCTACACCGGCAAAAAATTAATTGTCGGTAAATAGTTTAGCGACAAATCGTATTGCCGCTAAAGAGCATATTAATTGCTGCTAAAAGACTTTTATTGTACTAGTGTCCAGGTATGATTCTAGACCCGTTTGAGGATGAACGTTTGTTTAAGAGGGGAGAATGTAACGACCTGATCAGTCGTTTTGAGTATTATAGCCATGTTCCCCCATTTATTGCTTATTCTGTGCTCACTTGTTGTTATGTGACTTGCCGGGGTGGTCGATTTGGTTCCAGGGATATTTCGAAATTAGTTGGGACACTTAGTCCCAAGGATAGAATCCTAAGTTGAAAGAGTTGACCGGATGTTGACTTATGTGTAAATGACTCAGGAATGAAGTTTTAATGGTTCTGATAGCTCCGTATAGTGATTTTGGACTTAGGAGTGTGTCCAGATATTGATTTGGAGGCCCGTAGATGATTTTGGCTTAAGTTGGTGAAACTTGGGAAAATTGAAGTATGGGGAGTTAAGAGGTTTGACCGAGAGTTGACTTTGGGGTTACTGGGATCAGATTTTGGTTCCAGAAGTTGGAATAGGTTCTTATGTCATTTATGACTTGTGTGCAAAATTTGATGTCAATCGGAGTTGATTTGATAGTTTCGGCATCAATTGTAGAAGATGGAAATTCATTAGTTTCAATAGGCTTGAATTGGGTGCGATTCGTATTTTTGATGTTGTTTGATGTGATTTGAGGCCTCGACTAAATTCGTATTGTGTTTTAGGACTTTTTGGTATGTTTGGTTGAGGTTCTTGGGGCCTCGGGCGGATTTCGGAGGGTTAACAAATCGAAATTTGACTTAAGAGATATGCCGAAGTGCTTCGGTCTGGTGTTATCGTACATGCAGAAGGATTGGCTGCAGGTACAAAGTCGCACAAGCAGCTAGGTGCAGCTTAGGTGCGAAAAGGGAGAAGGCAGCTGGGAAGCGCAGGCGCGGAGGAGAAATCCGCAGAAGCGGACGCGTTCCTACGCGAAGTGCTCCGCAGAAGCGGAGGTGGGCAGTGTGGTTGGGATCGCAGAAGCGATGGGTTTGTCTGCAGATGCAGTCCCGCAGGTGTGAAGAGAGGACCAGAGGTGTGTGAGGTTTGGTGTCTAGTATTCTTCGCAGAAGCGGACGTGCGACCGCAGAAGCGGTTTCGCTTATGCGAAATTCTTGGTCGCAAGTGCGGTTTCGCTGGCAGAAGTGATATAAACGAGGGTTAGAGTAAGTTTTTCATTTTTGAATGTGCATTTTGAAGGAGTTTTCGCTAGATTTTGAGAGGTATGCAACTTTTGGTCATTGTTATCTATTTATATTGTATAATCATTCAATTTCTCCCATAGATTTGGTGTTTTTAAGGTGTAAATTAGGAATTTTTGACCCATGTATTTGAGAGTAATAATTGTAGATTTGAGCGACGATTTTGGTGTCAGAATTTGGTAATTTTGGTACGGTTGGACTCATTGTTGAATGGGTATTCGAATTTTGTTAATTTTGTTGGATTATGAAATATGGGCTTGGGGTTGACATTTTGAGTTATCTTTTGTTAAAGAACTTAGCTTATTCATATGGAATTGATTCATATAACTCGTATTGATTGTACTGAGTTGTTTGTGGATGGATTCGAGTAGTTCGGAGGCCGACTCGTGAGGCAAGGGATTGTTAAAGTAGAGATTTTCACGGTTTGAGGTAAGTAATACTTGTAAACTTGGTTAAGGGTATGAATCCTCGAAATACGTGTCATGTGGTTGGTGTTGAGTTGACGCACTTTCTAGGTAACGGGCATATGGGCGTGCACCGTAGAAATTGTGACTCGGCCGATTCCATGGTACTGTGTAGTCATCAAACCTTGTTGCTATTCATGTGATCCCTATATGTTAGAGTAATTGAGCTGCAATCCATGTTAAAAAATCATATTTAGGCTATATGCTTATCCTGTTGAAACCTACTGGGATCTTTTCTTCTATAGAATTATTTGCTTAAAAGGAAATTTTGTACTCAGTCACATCCAACATTTGCGTATCATGTCTCAGTTTCTGTTATTATTTATTGTTGTATCATATATCATTGTTTGTGCTGATTGGCATGAGATTTATGAGCTCGAGAGACTGGAGAGATTAATGAATGAGTTGGGGCCGTAGAGCCGTGTTGTGAGAGAGGTTGTGGATCGGGCTGCACGCCGCAGTAGGACTTGTTGGCTTTATATATATTATTATTATATGAATTGGATTGCACGCCGCAGCAGGCCTTTTAAGCTTTATTTATTATTATGTGATCGGACTGCATGCCGCAGCAGGCCATATTGGCTTTATATTAGCGCTTGGGATGGATCCGCCCCTAGTGAGCGCATGTACCGTACAATGCTGAGTGACTGAGTTTGATGACTGAGAGTTGAGGCAGTTAGATTGAGTACTATGACAGTAGGAATACATGAGGTTATCATTGTGATTCATTACCTGTGACATGCATATTTGATATGTAGATATAGAGATGTAACACTCCTCATATTAGTCATACTTGGCATATTTCATTTGTGTTGAGCTTAAACTGTGAAATTCTACATTCCTGTATTGTGTACCATCTAATTATGAGTTCCTTTGAGTTATTACTGTCATATTTCCTATCAAATTTGTACAATTGTAATTTGGTTTGGACTGTACCTTTCTGAGCTCGTCACTACTTTCAGCTCAAGGTTAGTCTTTTTACTTATTGCGTACATTGGGTTAGTTGTACTCATACTACACTCGGCACTTCGTGTGCAGATCCTAGTACTTCTGGGCACTGCGGTTGCTAGCTTTGTAGCTTTATCTATTCGGAGACTATTGAGGTAGCTGCCTTTGCGTTCGCAGAACCTGAGTCGCGGTTTTTTTTGTAACGACCTGACCGGTCGTTTTGAGCTCTAGCGTGTCAATCAGCGTATGATAATTTCGGACTTGGGCGTATGTTCGAGTTGAGTTTGTGTAGTCCGGAAGCATTTTGGTGCCTATTATGAAAAGTTGGCATTTTCGAAGTTCTAGAATTTTATAAGTTTGGTTTGAAGTAGATTTTGATGTTATCGATGTCCGTTTTGAGTTCCGAGGGTTGGAATAGGTTTGCATCTTGATTTGTCACTCGTGCGTAAAGTTTGGCCTCATTCCGGAATGTTTAAGTGTAATTCGGATGTGTTCGGCGAAGTTTCAAGGTTGGAAAGTTGGAAGAAAGGTTTTTGGTCGTCCATTCATAATTTTAATGTTGTTTGATGTGATTTGAGTCTTCGACTAAGTCTGTATCGCGTTTGAGACGTGCTGGTATGTTTGGATTGGGTCCCGGGGGCCTCAGGTTTGAAACGGATTGGAATTCGGATTTGAGGAGATGTTGTTGCTGCTGGAGACTAGTGTAATCGCACATGCGGAAGGAGTGGCCGCGGGTTCAGTCACGCAGGTGTGTAGGGGGTCATCGCAGGTGCGATTTTTGTGAGGAAGGTCTAGGCGCAGGGGTGCAGAAGTAGTGGTGGGTGAGAGGCTATGGTTGCGCAGGTGTGAGGGAATTTCCGCACCTTCGAGCCCGCAGGTGCGGGTTGTTGGTCGCAGAAGCAGGAAGGGGCCTTGGGATGAAGGAGCGTAGAAGCGGACTCTTATCCGCAAAAGAGAAGTGCTGAGAGTCAGGGGGTTCCGCAGATGCGATGTTTGGACCGCACTTGCAGAATCGCAGATGCGGTCAAGTGAGCGCAGGTGCTATGCCCATTGGGCAGAGGGCCTTGTTAAGTACGTGGGTTTGGCTCATTTTTATTTCATTTCTTCCACGGGAGTCGGCCTTGGATCGATTTTGGAGCGTCATTTTTATCGCCAATCATGAGGTAAGTAATTTCTATAAGTTCCGAGTTTAATATACGAATTTGGGCTTGTAAATACATGAAAAATTATGGAAATTGTGGGATTTTAAGAGAAAACCTAAAAATTGATATTTTTGGATTTTACCACGCAATTGAATATGGAATTAGGAATAAATTTTATATTTGAGTTCGTGGTGTTATGAGTAAAGTTTATCTTCAAACATCTTCGGAATCCGGGCACGTGGGCCTGAGGGTTGACTTTATTGACTTTTTGAGCGGAGATGGGAAGTGTTATAAATTAATTAATTATGATGCTAGAGTGTATGTTTATTGGCTTCCGTGATTGTTTGACTAGTTTCGGAACATTTGGCTTGGAGTTGAGTGTTAGAGTGGCGTTGGAGCTGGTTATGGAACTTCGGAGTGAGGTAAGTCTCCTGTCTAACTTTGTGAGGGGGAAACTAACCCTAGGTGATGTAATTGTTATGTGCTATTAGTTGTGGGTGATGCGTATGCACGAGGTGTCGAGAGTCTATACGTAGCTAAAACATGTTTATGTCCGGGTAGACTTAGGACCTTACTGTGTAATATTAGGAATATTTGAATTCATTATGTTGGCTTAATTAATTGAAATTATAATTGAACTTGATTTAGAAATATATGCATATATATTAGGCCGAGCCTTATTACCTTGAGTTGTTGGCAAGTTATTTGAGAAACGGTAAAGGTTATACTCGCCTTGTGTTCATATACTGTATCATAAGCTCGTGTCTCGTAATTCGATAATTTCTTTCCTTTCTTGTCGAGCGGGCCAAATGCCTCTGTAGGATTATGTATCACACTCTTATGGGAGCGGGCCATTCACCCAGGCAGTATAATAGATGCATCTATGGTTCGTACCGCTCGACCCTCGGCAGTGTAAACATTATGATGGGAGTGGGACGATCGACTCGGCAGTATCATATTCTTTCTGAGATCCGGACGTACAACCTCGGCATAGTCATGCGTATTTTATATGGTAATTCTTATCCGTTTATTATTGGCACTTGATATTTCCGAGCTGTCGAGATAGAATATGAGATTGAGAAATTAATATCGTTACAAGAAATTTTGGAAGATTGTGTTAGTTACAAATTTACCTCACTACTATTATTGTACTCTTATCTATTTATGATTTACCATATAAATTTATTGGACCACTAGTAAGTGTCGATGTCGACCCCTCGTCACTATTTCTCTGGGGTTAGGCTAGATACTTAGTGGGTACGCGTTGATTTACGTACTCATACTACACTTCTGCACTAAATGTGCAGGATCTGACAGGTTCATTTGATGATCATCTTGGAGCGCAGGCACAACTGTTGAGAAGACTTCATGTGAGTTGCATTCCAATCTACGTATCGTAGTCCACAGAGTCTCCATCGTACTATTTATTTTATCCTGTCTTATTTACATTCTAGATATATGTTGTATTATTATTGTACTCCTTAGTAAATGCTCATGCACTTGTGACACCGGGTTTTGGGGGTACCTACTGGGTGTTCATTATTGTAGTTTGCGTAATTATTATCATTTTACCTTGTTATATATACCTTACACGGAAATTGGAAAATAAAATCACGGGCTTTCTACGAGTAATAGATTTTACACTACTTATTCAATAGGATTCATGATTTCAAAAATAATAAAATGAGTAATTAAGTTGATTAATCACCGTTGGCTTGCCTGACAGCGGCGTTAGGCGCCATCACGGCCATAGTGGATTTTGGGTCGTGACAATTTTCTTATCAATTAATTATGAGATTTTTACTATTTATGCTTATTTCAGTATGTTTTAAATTAAAAATGTGTGGTTATTTGTGAGTTGTCAGCTTGCCTAGTATTGCGATAGGCGTCATCACGACATGTGAGATTTTGGATCGTGACAGTGTAGTACTCTAGACGCTCTTGTATTCGTGACACCGGTTTCTGGGATTGTATCTGGATTACGCCGTTTATTAGTTTATTCACTCTTTTTCAGACTATTTAGTTTTATTATTATCATTTGCTTTGAATTGTTAAAAATATTTAATAAATATAGCTAACATTGGCTTGCCTAGCAAGTGAAATGTTAGGCGACATCACAGTCCCGAGGGTTAGAATTTCGGATCGTGACAGAGCCGATTGCCATTATTGAATCTGGAGATGTGGAATTTTCTTGAATATCTTTTATCCTCGGGTAAAAGATATTAATCTTGATCAACTGATGTAACATTAGAAGAAACATCTCAAAGGATTGTTGAGCAATCTGGTTCACATATGTTTAATGATCAACCTAGAACAAAGGAGAAATACTAGAGATCGAAAGGCTAAGCTACTTGGGTCAGATCAGGTTGATTCTCAAAGTATTTCTTTTAGTCTTGTTGAAGATAATAGAGAAACAGTTGTGAGAACAATCTCAATTATTCTTCAAGTGGAAGATGATCCAAAACTTACAAAGAAGCTAAATGCAGCCTTTTGGAAAAATATTATTAAAGATGAAATGGATTCAATAATGTCAAATCACACTTGGAAACTTGTTGATTTGCCTACAACTTCTAAACCTATCAGTTGTAAGTAGGTATTTTGGAGAAAGTACCATACTAATAGGACTTTACATACTTACAAAGCTAGGTTAGACGCTAAGAGCTTTCAACAGAAAGAAGGAATTGAGTATTTTGATATATATGCGCCGGTAGCAAGAATTACTTCAATTAGATTTATATTTGCTTTAACGTCTATTTACGACCTATGTGTTCATCAAATGGATGTCAAAACGGTACTCTTAAATGGTGATCACGAGGAGGAGGTCGATATGGAACAACCTAAAGGGTTTGTTCTACCTGAAAATGAACATAAGATTCGTAAGCTTGTCAAGTCTTTGTATGGACTAAACTAAGCACCTAAACAATAGCACGTAAAATTTGATAAAGTAATTTTATCATTTGATTTTAGACATAATATAGCGGCGGCTAATGTGTTTATACTAAAGCATGTTGTAATTATTGTTTTAATTTGTTTATATGTTGATGACATTTTAATTGTAAGCAACAATATGAATGGAGTTATAGAAACAAAGATTCTTCTATCTTCCTCATTCGAGATGAAGGATCTTGAACAAGTTGATACCATATTGTGCATAGTTTAAAAGAAAAAGTGGGGGATATGTATGAGTCAATCTCATTACATTGAAAATGTGCTATAAATTTAGTCACTTCAATATAACAAAAGTTAATACCCTATTTGATCCAAGCATCAAGTTAACTAATAATGAAGGAAGAGTTGTGGATCAACTTGAGTATGCAAGCGCTATTGGAAGTCTTATGTATGCTTCACAATGCACAAGATCAGACATGGCATTTGCAATTTATAAATTAAGCAGATTTACTAGCAATTCGAGTATTGATAATTGGAAGGTCATTAAATGAGTTCTTGGGTTTTGTAAACCTAAAGATTTGTGTTTCAATACTCAAAATTTGCTGCTATTTTAGAACGATATAGCGATGCAAATTGGATATCGAGTTTGGGAGACACAAAATCTACTACTGATGGGGTGTTTACCTTGGGAGGAGCTGCAACCTCTTGGAAATCCAAGAAACAAACATGCATAACTCATTCAACTATGAAATCGGAATTTATTGCATTAGCTGAAGCAGTAAAAGAAGCCGAGTGGCTGAGGGATTTTCTTTTAGAAATTCTATTGATCTAAAAATCTGCGAGCTTAATTTCAATTCACTGCTATAGTCAAACTACTCTAGCCCAAGCATATAACAATATATTAATGGTAAGTAAAGACATATAAGTCTTCGACATGATTATGTGAGAAAATAAACTAAAGATGAAATTATCTCACATTCGTGAAGTCAAGAAGTAATTTGGCTTATTCATTTACTAAACATCTTACAAGGAATTCAGCGAAAATGACTTCGAGTTTGATTGGGTTAAAGCTCCTTAATTAAGTTCACCAATAATAGCATCCAAACGGCCATGCCAAAGCATGAAAATATTGTTTACGATAAAGTGTGCTTCAACTATACTAATCTTTGAATAGTATAATCCAGAAGATAAAGTTGGTAACTTTTCTATAATGCACTTCTGGCCAGAAACATTCTTTGTAATACAAAGATATTCCATATTCATTTCATCTATCGTCTCAACATGATATCCAATTCGGCGGATATCTATAAAACTCAACAAGTTTCTTCGGAACTTGGAGGAGAATAATGCATTGTCTATAACAAGTTTTGTTCCCTTAGACAGAATATAGTGGTTCTTTCGGAGCCTTCAATTAAACTTATATTATCAGAAATTGTTGAAATATTTATTTTTTCCTTATGCAAATAAGAAAAGTATTTCTGATCTTTGAATATGGCATGAGTTGTTCCACTATCAATTACACAAATATCTTCATGATTGGTCATTTATCCAAACATAATTTGAGGATTATCCATATTCTTCAAAATGGCATAAACAAAATGAATATGATAGTAAACATCATTATCAAAGCATAACTTTAATTTATGTGCAATAATTACATAAAAATACTATCTACTACAAATAACAAAAATTAAAATATTTACATCTCTATAAATTCATCACCGATCACATTACTTGTTTGTCCTTCCGGGAGTGCAAGGTAATCAGCTACATCCAAATGCATGAAGTATAAATTATCTTCAGAAATAAAATTTGCTTCAACATTTTTCTCTATCTTCTTCAAGGAAGCTTGATAAAGCTTAACCAGGTACTTTGGCGTACGACAGGTACGTGATTAATGCCTTTTTCCTCCACATCTATAGCATGCATTTTCTGTCTTTGCTGTTTGCACCGCTTCATGCTTTCGTTCCTTCCTTTTCCACTGTTAGTGGTGAGGAAGGTTCTTTGGTGTATTATTATTACCATGATTAGAGTTTCTTCCCCGACCACGGCCATGACCACGACTGGGGCCACGTCCTCTTCCATGCTTAGCTTGGTGGAAGTTGGTCTCATTCACTTCAGGGAATGGACAAGAACCAGTAGGTCAACTTTCATGATTTTTTATTAATATCCCATTATGTTGCTCGGCTACAAGAAGATGTGAGATAAGTTCAGAATACTTTTTGAATCCAATCTCTCGATATTACTGTTGCAGGAGCATATTCGAGGCATGAAAAGTGGTGAAAGTTTTCTTCAACATATCCTGATCAGTAATATTATCATCACATAGTTTCAATTGTGAAATAATTCTGAACATAGCAGAATTATACTCATTGATAGATTTAAAATCTTGTAGCCTTAGATGAGTCCAATCATAACGTGCATGTGGAAGAATGACCATCTTCAGGTGGTCATATCTATCTTTCAAATTATTTCACAGTATGACTGGATCTTTAGTAGTGAGATATTTCATTTTCAAGCCTTCATCATGGTGATGGCGTAGCAATATCATTGCTTTGGCACGGTCCTGGTTTGATGCTTGATTTTTGTCCTTGACGGTGTCTGCCAGACCCATCGCATCAAGATGAATTTCAGCATCAAGCAGCCAAGACATGTAGCTTTTTCCCAATATATCGAGGGCTACAAATTCAAGTTTAGAAAGATTTGACATTATTTAGAAAAAGAAAGTTCGTATCTCTGATACTTTCAAAGTATTTGCTCGAGATGGCAGAGTCTCGTGTTGATAATGTGTTATGAAATAAAGACTGTAAAGTAAAGACAAGTATAGAGAGAAACTGATATATTATTCAAACTTATGTATATAATGAACTGAGAACTCCTTTATTTATAAAAGAAAGGAAGTTGCTGTGTAAGTTGCTTGTAAGATGCTACTGCAAGTTGCTGTGTAAGTTGATTGTAAGCTGCTATTGCAATCTGCTGTGTAAACTGCTTGTAAGTGTCTTGTAAGCTGCTACTGTACCAGATATAGAGTAATGTTTATCCATAACCGAGTACAAAAATGATAAGCTTCTTCATGAGGCTTATTTCCAATGGAGTACTAAATTGATAAACATATTTACGGCGGAGTCTCATATAGATAAGTTTTTTCAGGAAGCTTATTTACAACGGAGTACTAAATGAACATCCATAATATAATATATTTATAACAATTTTAGAATATTACTCAACATTTGCATTAAATATCTATTAGGCAACTAACGGTGCGGCCACCAAAAACCTCGTTTCTTGTGGTGATATATCAATCTATTGTATCGCGTAGGTATCCAATTGATTAAATGATTTAGTCGGTCCAATGTCTTTTACTTGACACAAGACTATTTTAACAACAAATTTAGAAAAGAATATTATATAAAGTGATGTACATTACTAGCAAGATGCATTAGTACTATTGTTGTATTCATTCAGGTTCGAAATATTTATCATCATTTTCACTGATTAAAAGTTAATTCATATAGAGCTCCATATAATTAATTTGATAGTGAGAATTTAATTTTTGTGCTTCAGCCATTTGAGTCCTTCGGATATTGTGCTTTAGGCAATTCGAGTCTTTCAGAGACTCTGCTTTAAACCGAACTAAAATAAGACTGCCACAACACCCATATTACGTATTTAATTAAAAGCTTTCATGAGTTTGCGGGCTAATCAAATATTGAAATATGATTGAATCAAATATATGAGAATATGTTTGGCAGAGCTAGCCTTTCGGTTTTGGATTCGGCCGAATTCAGTAGTTTTGATCCATATTCTGTATTTGTCTTAAAAACTCTATTGAATATGTATAAATTATTACTTTAGATCTTAGTAGTATAAAAAAATTTCGATCACACATTAACTTCAAATCCTAACTCCGCCTCTGTTATAATGAATTAAGTCTTCATTGAAAGGCCACCATACCAAAGCTCTCAGGTTCGAACCTAATATAAAAAATCATGATAGAAAATGTTTCCTCCCTTAATGAGCTTTACGCAACATTAATGCAGATTAACCGGGCCACAATACTAATATCGGCCATCGGGTTAAAATCAAATTCTTTCACGAAGGTGGAAGAAAGGTGCAAAGAAAATTTCTACTATATGAAGTCTGTGCATTTATTGCAAATAAAAATATTAGCTCCAGTTGGTCATCTTTCATGAATTGATATTAACTCACTACTAGAAATTCGGAAAAAATCGACCAAGCCATACTAACTAACGTTGGTCGGTCAATAAAAGCGACTAAAAAATCGTCCAAAACGGATGGAAACTACAAAAAAAATATTGGTCAGTATATTGGTCAAACATTTAACCGCAGCGGTCAGACTTGCTTAGTCAAAACACATTTTTGATTACCGACCAACAATGGTCGGTAATGTGGAGCCACATTTTTAAATTTTAATAATTATATTATTATTTAAAATATTTTATAAAATTTATAGAATTTATATTTAAGTTTACCGACCAAAGTCAGTCGGTTATTGTAGGGGAAGATTTTACCTGTCACGGCCTGAAATTCTCACTGTCGGGATCGTGATGGCGCCTAACATTTTACTTGCTAGGCAAGATAACGTTAGAGAATCATTAAGCCAATCCTTATTCAATTCAGTAAATAACAGCAAATAAGCTAAAATGAAATACAACGAGTGCGGAATAACATAAAAAAGCTTCATTTAATTACTACCACCTGGATCTGGAGTCACAATTCATGAACTTCTAGGATTTACTACAAATAAAAGTCTGAAAGAAATACAACTGTTTGAACGAAAGAAACAGAAAGAAGAAAAAAAACAGAAAAGATAGACGGGGACTTCAAGGTCTGTGAACGCCAACAGATCTACCTTGAGTCTCCGATGAACCAGTCCGAGCTGCTACGCCTCTCGATCAGCTGGCACCAATACCAAATTATGCACAGGAAGTGCAGAATGCAGTATCAGTACAACCGACCCCATGTACTGGTAAGTGTCGAGCCTAACCTCGACGAAGTAGTGACGAGGCTATGACAAGACACCTACATAACAAACCTGTGCAATTTAACAGTATATGTACAAATAACAACTAAACATATACTATTGGGAGGGGGAACATGCTGAGGGGAATACGAGATAGAGAACTACAACAGAATGGTAACTTGAACAACCAATATACTATGAACGAATAAGAACAACTAAATACAGTAAAGGAAAAATGCACGGCAGCGTCCTTCGTTCTTTTACTCTCAACCTCACCATAAAATCAATAGAAACGGTACGACATCACCCTTCGTGCATTAACTCTCATAACATGGCACAGCATCACCTTTCGTGCATTAACACTCACAATATGGTACGGAATCACCCTTCGTGTATTAATACTCACAATATGGCACGGCATCACCCTTCGTGCATTAACACTCACAATATGGAACGGCATCATCCTTCGGGCATTAACACTCTCCCTTACCATAATGCAATGAACAAATAACGACAAGGAGATAGAATAGCAAGTACAAGCCTTACTTCAATATTTGGTTCCACAATATCAATCTCAACTTTGGAATCAATATTCAATTATCACCAGAAGATCCGTAAACATAATAAGAACGATAATTTAACAATACTAGTCTAAACATGGATAATATGAACAAAGAAGCTATAATTGCAAGAAACCAAACCCTGCCCGCATGCTTTAACCTGACTGCAACGCATAAGTAATCATCACCTCACATATACGTTGTTCCCCAACATTTAAACATGTAGCAAATAGACAAACAAGCCCTATTCCCTCAAGTCAAGGTTAACCACGACACTTACCTCACTCCAAAGACCAAACTCAAATCTCAACCACGACTTTTCCTTTCAAACAAGCCTCCGAACCAATAGAATCTAGCAATTTATTAACCAAACAATTCAAATTATGCCTTAGGAACTACCCACGATTGCAAAGAATTCAATTTAGGCCATTATTGAAAAAAAGTCAACACCCGGAACCGTTGGTCAAAACCCGAGGTTTGGACCAAAATCCATTTACCCATTCACCCCCGAGCCCGATTATGTAACTAGTTTCGGAATTCGACCCCAAATTGAGGTCTAAATACCCAATTTGCAAAAAACTCCAATTCTTCCTAAATCCCTAGTTTTCTACCATGAAAGAACAAAGATTAGGGCTAGAAAATTATTGGGTGATGTTAGAAATGAAAGAAAATGAGTTAAAGAGTACAAACGTATGAATTGGTGTTGAGTTTTCCCTTCAATATCGCACCTAGGTCGAGCTCTAATGGAAAGTTTATGAAAAATGGGTAAAATCCTGTTTTGGTTCTGTTTTTAATAACTGGGCGTCAGGTATTCATCGCATTCGCGTGAATCCTGACGCGTTCACGAAGAGCAATGTCTGTTAGGCTTATGCTATCGCGAGTCCCTCATCATATTCGTGAAGTCTGCTCTCCCCTGGCCTTTGCGTTCGTGAACCCGTGCTCGCGTTCACGAACCCGTGCTCGCGTTCGCGAACCCGTGCTCGCGTTCGCGATAAAGAGATGACTGATCCTTCCCCCAGGTCCCTAAAGCTATGCGTTCTCGATGAGCAAGTCGTGTTTGCGATGAGCTGGTCGCGTTCGCGAAGGGTAAGGCCCCCATCGCTCCGTGTTCGCGAAGAAGAAAACCTTCCCCAGCCCAGTTCACTCTTCGCGTTCGCGATAGTGCCTTTGCGAACGCGAAGAAGAACACACCAGATATCAGCTGAAGCACAAAAAACCCGATTTCTAAGTGCAAAAAGCTTCCGTAGCCTATCCGAAACTCACCCGAGCCCTCGGGGCTCCAAATCAAACATGCACACAAGTCCTAAAACATCATACGAATTCGTTCACGCGAACAAAACGCCAAAATAATGCCTAATATTACGAATCGAATACCAAATCAAATAAAATTTTTAAAGAAAACTTTAAAACTTCTATTTTCACAACTGAATGTCCGAATCATGTCAAATCAACTCCGTTTCACACCAAATTAGACATACAAGTCATAAATATTATAGTGGACATGTATCGGGCTTCGGAACCAAAATACGGATCCGGTATCAACAAAACCAAACCTCAGTTAATTCTTAAAAACCATTAAACTTCCACATTTTTAATTTTCAACAAAAATTCATAACTTAAGCTAGGGACCTCCGAATTCGATTTCGGGTATATGCCCAGATCCCATATTTCAATACGGACCCACCGAGACCGTCAAAATATGAATTCGTATCCGTTTACTCAAAATGATGACCGAAGTAAATACAAATTAATTTTTAAAGTAAAAATTCTTATTTTTATTAGTTTTTAACTTATAAGCTTTCCGGAAGAACACCCGGACTACGCACGCAAATTGAGGAAGGCTAAAATAAGGTTTTTGAGACCTCAAAACACAGAATTATATTCTAAAATATAAGATGACCTATCGGGTCATCACATTACCGACAAACTTTGGTCGGTATATGTAATTTCTGTAAAATAACCGACCAAAGTTGGTCGGTTAATAGGTCATACATGGTCAAACTTTTGAATCACATTAATATTTAGCTATCTAAATAATATAAATGTAATCCGTTAATACTTTATTTTGTAATACAAATAATAAATATACTAACATATACTATAACAAGCTATATATTGTTAAAGTAGTACAACGAAGTGTGTGTGTGTGTGTGTGTGTGTGTGTGTGTGTGTATATATATATATATATAGGTATATCCGCATATATATAAGAACACGAAGTGCTAGGGACACATGGTCGGGTTCTTTTAGGGATAGACTTGTGAAGAAGCAATAATCTAATTAGTATATATAATTGATCATCATCAAATATATCTATTTGTAAATTGATTCACCGACTTATAACTTACTTAGATGCATCGATGAATATTAAAAATAAAACGTTTCGACCTATATCGATGAATATTAAAAACACAACGCCTCGACCTATATTGATTAATTTATGTCATGCATTATTAGTGATGAATGAATGAAATATAGAAGAATTAATACTAAACATCTTTGACATGTATATTTGGATCACAAATTAAAGAAATGAAAGAAGTTATTAGCATTAAGTAAACGAGTTAATAGGTCAAACATGGTCAAACTTTTGAATCACATTAATATTTCCTATCTAAATAATATAAATATAATCTGTTAACACTTTATTTTGTAATACAAATAATGAATACACTAACATATACTATAACAAGCTATGTATAGTTAAAGTAGTACAACAAAGTGTGTGTGTGTGTGTGTATATATATATATATATATATATATATATATATATGAACACGAAGCGTTAAGGCCACAGGGCCGGGTTCTTTTGGGGATAGGCTTGTGAAGAAGCAATAATCTAATTAGTATATATAATTGATCATCATCAAATATATCTATTATAGAAAATGACGATGAAGAATCAACTAATAAAATTCAAACAAGTAAGGACGAGGAATTATCGGACGAGGAACAATACGTCGACAAGGATTTAAAAGTTGGTTTTTAAAGCACTCTACGTTTTATAACTAGTTTCTTATATGTTTCAAACTAAATATGTATTATATTATGGAGATGGCAGGCAAGGGTCAAGGTAACAATGATTCTACTAGTTCTCGGGGTCGAGAAAAGGCTAGGAAGGGAATGAAGATGGTAGATAATAATACTCCTTCTTTTCCACCCTCTTCAGAGATGCCTATGTCTTATCCTCCACCGTATGGCTATACTGAGCTGCCACAGCATCACGAGGCCTACACCTTCATCCAGACACCAGGTCTTCCATCATAGGGCCATAGGACTATATGTCCGACATACATCCAACTGCCTCATAGCCACGTGGATCGCAGCCATTTGCATCACAACCACGTGGATCGCATCCCTACATATCACAGCCACATGGATCACATCATATCCACTCGGGTCACAACCAGCAGTATCACAGCCACATGGATCGCATCCAGCTATGTCGCAGTCACAGGGATCACAACCATCTTCATCATCGACTTTATCCATTTCAGGCCTTCTCCTGCGAGACAGTAGCTATGAGCCCCCTACACCGTCTACACATGCTGAGGATGATAATCCATAGGTAGTGCATTATAATCGTTATAGCAGGATCATTATAGCTCCTGAGGGTGACGGGTAAGAGTTATTTGTTATTTTTGCTTTTAGTGTTTTATAATATTTTTAGTAATATATTCATATATTTTTATTGTTAAATTGCAGGTTCAGGCTGGGTAAGCAGACTATGAAGTTAATCACCAATGCAATCAAAACGCTTTATGATGGCCCTTACGCGACTTGGACTAATTTTCCATTCTCGCTAAAGGAGCAAATTTTCAATCAATTTAAGGTATAAATGTTCTTTTAAGCAGTTTAATAATTTATACTTATGATGTTTCCATCTAATATTTAACTTTAGAAATACAGAGCAAGTGTGTATGGGAAGACCACTATAGCGAGAAAGTGGCTGAAAATTATCATCATAAAACTCACAAGAGATTGGCAGATCATTTCTCGGATGGTAGAAAGAAGAACAAGAGGCATGGCTGGTGTCTGCAGCATTTATGGGATGATTTGTTAAGGCAATGACAGACCGATGATTTCTTACAAAGGAGCAAAAAAGGAAAGACAGCTCGCTCATCGGAGAAGGAAGGCTCCTTGTACACTGGGTGCTATCAGCATCGGTATAATAAAAAGAAGATTGGTAACTGCTTAAATTATTTTATTTTTTTAAGTATATCAATTCTTATTTATTAACTAAATTAATTTGTTTTCAGGAAAAGAAGTATGGGCGTCCAATGAGCCATGATGAGATATTCAAGGAGACGCATATTTTAAAGAAGAAGAAAGAGGGGGATGGAGATAGGTGGGTCGAAGACCGGGAAAAGACTGCATATGTAAGCTTTTAATTTTCTTTAAGTGTTATAATTTACTTTTATAAGAATTTTTATATACTAATTTAATTTAAAATAATGTAGGGTCGCTACCAAAGTAACGTGGAGCAATTCATTCGTAGTCAGCCAGCTGGTGAATCGGTTTAGCCAATCCAATCTTTGGACGAGGATGCTGAAAGAATATGGTTGGAGGGTGTTGGCGGTCCAAAATGGGAGAAGGTATACAGGCTTCCTATAAAAAAAAATTCCATCGCTATAGGTGTGGAATGCAAGGAATAGGGATTTCCTTACAGGGCGAGGAACTTAATAGGGAGAGCCTCTCGGTTATGCGGGAGACAGTGAAAAAGCTTACATCCGAGCTAGAAGCGGCCAAGGAAAGAGAAAGGCTTAGAGATGCTCAATTGCTTGATATGCAAGCTCACATCAGAACTCTCCTTTCTACTGGAGCTTTTTTGTTGCTCCGGTCTTGTGAGTCATCGCCAGAGGCTCGATCTCCACGTGATCGTTCCTTCCGTCCTCCTTGTGATCGTTCCCCACGTCCTCCCCGTGATCGTTATTCCCGTCCTCCACAAGAATGTTCTCTATACCGTCTTGTAGATGAAAGTTCATCAGATGGTGATGATGTTGTAGAAAATACCCCTTGACCAATACTTTGATATACTTTGAACTAGACTAATAGAACTAGTTTTGAATTAGATTGAACAATTTTGAACTTGTTGTAATTAGTTTTTGCTTGGTTTTGGATTGTGAGGTTCAAGTGAACTTTAATTTGTTAGTTTTAAGGTATTAATTGGATGTTTGGTTGTTGTTGTTGTTGGATATTTGGTTAGATTTGTGGTGAATTAGGGGTTGTATATGGTGAATTAGGGGTTATTAGATGTGAATTGGGGGTATTGGTATGCTGTTTTTATTTGGCAGGTGGTGTAGCTACCAAAACAGGTATTTTTTGCCAAAATTAAACCCAGAAAACCGACCAACATTTGTCAGTAACTAAAAAAAAAAATTAAATTGCACATTCCCAACCAATGTTGGTTGGTTAATATACAATGAATTTCCAGAAATTCAACATTACCGACCGAATTTAGTCGGCTTGTTACCTGCCCTGTCCAGTTTATCGACCAATTTTAGTCGGTATTTTTAAATTTTAATTATTTATAAAAAAAATATATTTTCCAATACCGACGAAAGTTGGTCGGTATTTTTAAATTTTAATTATTTATAAAAATAATATATTTTCCAATACTGACCAAAGGCAAAATTAATAAATTTAATACACCGACCAAGTTTGGTTGGTAAAATTAAATTAATAAATAATATTCCGACTAATTTTGATCGGTAAGTCAATTAAATTGTCAGATGGTCGTGTAGAGCATACCGACCAACATTGGTCGGTAATTTCCGAGTAACTTTGGTCGCTATGCCCTTCCGACCTTCAAAATACTGTCCACACGTGAATAATCGCGTTTTGAACGGTTATTGACCTTTACCAACTTACTTTGATCGTTTTTTTCGGACGATATTTTTCGAATTTCTAATAGTGACTGTCATCTATTTCTTTTTGAAAAAAGAAAAAAAGAATCAAACTTGAGCTTGGAAGCACGGGGGAAATAACATGGCGATTTCTTTTGTCATAAAAGAAGACAACAAACAACTCCTCGAATTCTGCTTTTAACTTTTTAAGTTGACTTCCCAAATCCCAACTACTCAGGAAACAGTTGATCTTGTTTGCCTAGATTTAGCACAGTATATAATGCATACGACCCCATAACAAAATCTTGTATTTTCATGTTTATTACATTGAAAAAAAAAAGATAAAACATTATCGTTCCTCTCGTTCTCCTCATGATCGTTCCTCTCGTCCTTCTCATAATCGTTATTCCCGTCCTCCACAAGACCATTCTCTATACCATTTTGTAGATGAAAGTTCATCAAATGGTGATGATGTTGTAGAAAACACCCCTTGATCAATACTTTGATATACTTTGAACTAGACTAATAGAACTAGTTTTGAATTAGATTGAACAATTTTGAACTTGTTGTAATTAGTTTTTACTTGGTTTTGGATTGTGGTGTTCAATTGAACTTTAATTTGTTAGTTTTAAAGTATTAATTGGATGTTTGGTTGTTGTTGTTGTTGTTGTTGTTGTTGTTGTTGTTGGATATTTGGTTGAATTTGTGGTGAATTAGGGGTTGTATGTGGTGAATTGGTAGTTATTAGATGTGAATTTGGGGTATTGGTATGCTGTTTTTATTTGGCAGGTGGTGTAGCTACCAAAACAGATATTTTATACCAAAATTAAACTCAAAAACCGACCAACCTTGGTCGGTAACTAATAAAAAAAAAAAATTGATTAACGACCAATATTGGTCGGTTAATGTACAATAAATTCCTAGAAATTCAACATTACTGACCAAATTTGGTCGGTTTGCTGTCTGCCCTGTCCAGTTTACCGACCAATTTTGGTTGGTATTTTTAAATTTTATTTGTTTATAAAAAAAATATATTTTCCAGTACCGACCAAAGTTGGTCGGTATTTTTAAATTTTAATTATTTATAAAAAAATATATTTTTCAATACCGACCAAAGGCAAAATTAATAAATTTAATACACCGACAAAGTTTGGTCAGTGAAATTAAATTAATAAATAATATTCCGATGACTTTTGGTCGGTAAGTCAATTAAATTGTCAGATGGTCGTGTACAGCATACCGACCAATGTTGATAGATAATTTCCGACCAACTTTGGTTGGTATGCCCTTCCAACCTTCAAAATACCGTCCACACGTGAATGATCACGTTTTGGGCGGTTATTGGCCATTACCGACCTACTTTGATTGGTTTATTTGGACAATTGTTTTCGGATTTCTGGTAGTGAATGCCATCTGTTTCATTTTGAAAAAAGAAAAAAAGAATCAAACTTGAGCTTGGAAGCATGAGGGAAATAACATGGCGATTTCTTTTCTCATAAAAGAAGACAATAAACAACTCCTCGAATTCTTCTTTTAACTTTTTAAGTTCACTTTCCAAATCCCAACTACTCAGGAAACATTTGACCTTGTTTGCCTAGATTTAGCACAGTATATAATGCATACGACCCCATAACAAAATCTTGTATTTTCATGTTTATTACATTGAAAAAAAAAAGATAAAACATTACATAGCAGACAAGATAAAACCTTCTTTGTCAAAACAAAATACAAAATATGTACTAGGAGACATAAATCACCAACATATCGTTACGGATTCACTTGTTTGACAAAGATGATCTTCTTTTTGGATCTTTTACATAAATAATAGATTGAATTTACCGTTTATACATAAATTATACACTCATTATATATGGGTATATAACTATTATTTCAGCAATTAGTTGAACAGCTACTTAAATTAATTCTTTTTTTAATAAAAGTATTGAAATTCAATTGTCTTCATTCTTTTATAACAGTAAAATTAATGTTCATAATTTTGTGAGCCGTAAATTAATTAAGGACCGCCTAGTCGTAAACCTCAATCTTGACTATAAAATGAATATAATAAGCTGTAAATTTATCTACAGCATGTTTAGTTAGCGTGCGTACGTAAAAATTCAAATCGAGAGATAAACTTATAACTTACTACAACCTAATTATATACGAAATGAACTAACACTAACCTTCGTCCCCACTAATTAAAAATCGTGGATCATGTTTTATACTAGCTTTGCATACAGCTAATTAAAATCTATATAGACTACAACTTTTGAACATTTTCTCACACCACTTTCTTTTCACAACTTTTAGCTACTCGGAAAAAAGTAATTATGGGAGTGAAAGGCAAGTTGATTGCTTCAGTAGAGGTGAAGTGTGGAGGTCATTTAGTTCATGATATTATTCACACTAATACTCATCATTTACCCAATATATGCCCGGGTAAGCTCAACGGTTTTGAGATTCATGAAGGTGGAACCGTAAAGGTTGGTTCGGTAGTTATCTGGAAATATAACGACGGTAATACACATTCTTCTTCTTCTCTGTATATGATTACTCGCATCAATTAATGTTTTTACATTTTTGTGTTCGATATGACATGGTCATTTTTCAAGAAAATACGTTTAGTTACCATAATATGTAGTCCAAGTAAATCATTTGGCATCGAAAGGGAAAAAAGAACATCTTTCACATATGTGTGGAAACTATTTCGTTGCAACTCGCTAAACTTTTAACTTCATATGACATACTCCAACTAATTAACAGTTAGACGTTATTATTAATCATTTGTACTATGAACTTTTGTCAAAATACTCTCCAAACTGATTAATTTATCGTCTGCATAATATTTTTCTTTCAGCCACTAAAACAAATACCAAAAAATATTTTTCATACATTTTCGGGACAAAACTTCTTTCATGAAAAATTGTTTCAATCGTACCAAATACAATATAATCAAATTTATGTTTTTCCTCGTTTATTATCTCTTGTATTTTCGGATTGAAGATGGAAAAGATAAGATTGCTAAGCAAGTGATTGAAGCGATCGATCATCAGAAGAAATCAATCACTTGGAAAGTGATTGGAGGAGATCTATTAGAGTTGTACAACAGTTCACATCAATATAAATAAGATGGCACAAGAAATAACTCAAAGATATGATGCTCAGCTCGTTCACAGTTACTGAAAATATGAATGCTTTCCAAGTATAATAGTAAATTTCAAATCTTTCACCGAAAATACCAAAAATATGAGTAAGTTTGAAAACTGTAATTTTTTCCAAAAACGTCCAACAATAGGTAAGATATTTCATTATCAAATGGCATGAGAAAAGTACATCTCTATGCCTACATGTCAATGTATGCATGCCAACTGTAATACAATATAGTGATGAAATTAACCATATGCATACTCTCGGTGAATCAATGCACTCAGTCCTTCCAATCGCTCATATCCTCACAGTCACTTAGCCCTCACAGTCACTCAATCCTCCCAGTCACTCGGCACTCGCACTCAGCACTCACACTCAGCACTCGGCACTCGGCCCTCGGCACGCGGCACTCGGTACTCGGCACTCGGCACTCGGCACTCGTACTCAGTAGGGACTTGCGCTCACTGGGGGTGTGTACAGACTCCGGAGGGGCTCCTTCAATCCAAACGCTATAATAAGCCAATCATGGTGTAATCAATAACATCTGCTGCGGCGTGCAGCCCGCTCCCATCATAAATCAATAATACTTGATTCGGCGTGCAACCCGATCCCATCAACATCCTCAGAATCAGGCCCTCGACCTCGTTCAGTCATCAATCTCTCCAATCTCTCAGGCTCACAATGTCATAAACAAAATCAGCCCAAAATAATAATGATATGATGTATCAATAAATGGTAACAGAGACTGAGATATTATATGCATATGAATGTGTACGACTGAGTATGTAATTACAATGTAAGCAAATAACTCAACAGTAGAAATGACCTCAGTGGGTCTCAACAAAATAACCATGTAGCCTAGACATGATTTCTAACATGGATCACAGCTCAATAGTCGTCCCAAAGCCATCAACGTGCCAAGAGTCATTACATCCTCACCCACTTAAACATACATTCGTCCTCGAACGTGCCAAGAGCCGTCCTAAAGCCATCAAATTGTCGTATAACCTATCCATGCACATACCCGGGGGTGATCAAGCCTACGTCACCCTAATCCATATAAGCCTCGCGACACAACCTAATTGAAGATTCTTAATTCAACCTTAGCACATAAACCTTGGAATCCAATTTTCCAACATTTGGAATTTCCTATAAGACCCAAATCTCGCATCTATACACTGTATATGTCTGAATAAACTGCATCGAGCCTTAATCGTAACCTAAGATACAATCACATTATATACCACATAACTCAAATACTCATAGCAGTAATTGTTAATCACCATATCTGCTTAAAAATAAATTGGTACTCGTAATAAACCTCATATCAAACAAAACCTCATTCTAAAACCTTCATACACTGCCGATGATGAAAGAAAAACGTAGAAACTCATAACCACTTATCAGACCAACAAGTCATGGAACTCTCCCTCCTTCGACAAGAACTATAGCCAATTTCTAAGTCGACTTCCGATATTATCCTCCATACATACTGTAATCAAATCCGATAGTATCCATTCTAGGTCCAATGACCTCATCGCATCCAACGCAACCACTCTAGTGACATACCACATCAATACAATCTAAAGCCACAACCCGTGCAATCTGTACACCAATAAGCAACAATCCAAATGTATTCAATCATGGAAAATGACTCAAACAAGAGAACCATCCTGCAAGCTCAACAAGTACCACCACAACTGAAATGCTACGAACCCATCATTCCTAGCAGAACCAAGACACTCGAATCTAACACAAAGGATCATATCTTAACATAACCCCGCTGCAATGCGTGACCCCATGCAAATACTGGTCTATTTGAAATACCTCAGCCACCATGCTCAAAATCAATAACCATGTGCAATTCGACATCAAGTACCCAAGGTGCATAACCATAATCACGGAGAGACAAATAACACAATACCACAATCCAGAAAGAACATAACCAATGCCCAATTAATCATTCGACACCCTAATACCCACGCCGCTCAAACTCCTCCATAAGGCCCAAATAGAACCGCACCATGTGTGGATATAATCAACAAATCACAACCCATCGTGGCATAGAAGGGTAACTCATAGAACATATTAGAACACAAATAAGCACAACTCTAACCGAATGGCACACCCCTCAACAATAGCAGTACGGAGTCAACCAATTCGATCTGGTGCAGAATACACATCCTTATTGGGCCTATCAATGGACCCCAAATTAACTCTGGTCACCCACAAATAGATAAATAACCTTCCTAAAGTCCACCATGACCTCATCATAACACATGCCATCATCTGGCTAGCTTTAGCCACATCTTCACAGTCCATAACCACGAAACAATCTGCTTCTGAGAATTCCCCGCCTCCAAATCCATAGAACAGATGAATGACTATATTCGATCTCAATTCCACCGCTTGAATGTCTAACACATCTCTCATACAAGATCATCCCACGAGGAATACTTATATAATTCTTCTGTACCACATCGCAAAAATTTGAATATCAGCAGTCGATCAACCGGATGAGTACCGCAATACCAATGAAGCATCCGTAGGTCAGAACACAGTAAAGTTTCTCAAATGCGCACCCTTTTGGTGAGAACTGAACTAAGTTGTGAATTTTTTCATCCAAAAGTCGCCATATGAAACGCACCTTTATTGAAGAAAACAAAAGTGCTCCTTCGTAACAACAATAAAAGCAACAAAAAAAATCGCAATTGACGTTCCACTCTCCCTCCTACAACCTACATGTTAGTAATTCTGATACCCACACTGAAGTTCATTGATTTCTTAAAACTCTAAAGGTAATTATTTTATCATTGTTGAATGTTGATACATATGATGTTTGTTATCTAAATTTTTTGAGTTCGTTTGAAACCAATTAGCTTTATGATAAACCCATTACAAGAAATAAGAACAACAACCTTCCGAAGATTAATGCCAAAAATTCAGTAAATCAGTTACAACAACCAGTCATTAAACAAGATACTTAACCATCTGAATCTCTTTTTTCTTGAAGCGACATTTCTCGTAGAAAGTTCTACTCTAAAAAATATCTTCTCATATCTAAAGCATTTTGCATGAACAAACAAAATAATCAAAGAGGTAAACTATCTACTCTAACTTAGGCTTCCTAGAAATTAGCTTACAAGTGAAATATTTTCAATAACTTTCTCGATCGTCACACAGAATACTCCTCTGTTTGTTTGGGCTCTTCAACAGCAGGGCGCAAAATCGATTTCTTGAGTTTTGCGTTTTAAGTTTTCTGAGTATCCTTGTCCTCCTTCCAAACACCCCCCCCCCCCCCCCAACAAACCCAATACATTTTGCTTTTTGAGAGTCAATTTAACTATGACGGATGGAGTGAGAAGAATTAACCCAAATAGACGTCCACCTAATTTCTTAAACTAAAAATAATCGGCCGTAAGATGTGCATAACTCATATATACTATGTGTATAACAATATATAATCAATTTTTAATTTATGTATACCGACAAGATAAAGTAAACAATAAATATGACCAGCCTTTTCTAATTCCCTATCTATTAGGCAATCCACCACCAAAAACCTCATTTCTTGTGGTGATATCAATATATTGTATCGCGTGGGTATCCAATTGATTAAATGATTTAGTCGGTCCAATGTCTTTTACTTGACACAAGACTATTTTAACAACAAATTTAGAAAACAATAACAACAATCCAGTATAATCTCACTAGTGGGGTCTGGGGAGGATAGTGTGTACGCAGACCTTACCCCTACCCTGAGATAGAGAGGCAGTTTTCAAATGACCCTCGGCATCCTTCCCTCCAAGAACTCCCCACCTTGTTCTTGGGGTGACTCGAACTCACAACCTCTTGGTTGGAAGTGGAGAGTGCTTACCATTAGAAAAGAATATTATATAAAGTGATGTACATTACTAGCAAGATGCATTAGTACTCTTGTTGTATTCATTCAGGTTCGAAAAATTTATCATCATTTTCACTGATTAAAAGTTAATTCATATAGAGCTCCATATAATTAATTTGATAGTGAGAATTTAATTTTTGTGCTTCAGCCATTTGAGTCCTTCGGATATTGTGCTTTAGGCAATTCGAGTCTTTCAGAGACTCTGCTTTAAGCAATCATTCAGGAACTAAAATAAGACTGCCACAACACCCATATTACGTATTTAATTAAAAGCTTTCATGAGTTTGCCGGCTAATCAAATATTGAAATATGATTGAATCAAATATATGAGAATATGTTTGGCAGAGCTAGCCTTTCGGCTTTGAATTCGGCCGAACTCAGTAGCTTTGATCCATATTCTGTATTTGTCTTAAAAAATTTATTGAATATGTAGAAATTATTACTTTAGAACCCAGTAATATAAAAAAACTAAAATTTCGATCACACATTAGCTTCAAATCCTAGTTCCGCCTCTGTTATCATGAATTAAGTCTTCATTGAAAGGCCACCATACCAAAGCTTTCACGTTCGAACCTAATATAAAAAATTCTGATAGAAAATGTTTCCTCCCTTAATGAGCCTTACACAACATGAATGCAGATTAGTCGGGCCACAATACTAATATCGGCCATCTGGTGAAAATCAAACTCTTTCACGAAGGTGAAAGAAAGGTGCAAAGGAAATTTCTACTATATGAAGTCTCTGCATTTATTGCAAATAAAAATATTAGCTCCAGTTTGTCATCTTTCATGTATTGATATTAACTCACTACTAGAAATCCGAAAAAAAATCGATCAAGCCATACCAATCAACGTTTGTCGGTCAACAAAAGCGACCAAAAAATCGTCCAAAACGGACGGAAACAACAAAAATAAATATTGGTCGGTATATTGGTCAAACATTTGATCGCAGTGATCAGACTTGCTTAGTCAAAACACATTTTTGATTACGGACCAACAATGGTCGGTAATGTGGACCCACATTTTTAAATTTTAATAATTATATTATTATTTAAAATATTTTATAAAATTTATATAATTCTTAGTTAAGTTTACCGACCAAAGTCGGTCGGGTATGCAGGGAAAGATTTTACCGACCAACTTTGGTCGGTATATATAATTTCTCGAAAATAACTGACCAAAGTTGGTCGGTTAATAGGTTATAAATGGTCAAATTTTTGAATCACATTCATACTTACTATCTAAATAATATAAATATAATCTGTTAACACTTTATTTTGTAATACAAATAATGAATACACTAACATATACTATAACAAGCTATATATTGTTAAAGTAGTACAACGAAAAGTGTGTGTGTGTTTTTGTGTGTGTGTGTGTATATATATATATATATATATATATATATATATATATATATATATATATATAGCCGCATATATATATAAGAACACGAAGCGCTATGGCCATAGGGCCGGGTTCTTTTAGGGTTAGACTTGTGAAGAAGCAATAATATAATTATTATATATAATTGATCATCATCAAATATATCTATTTGTAAATTGATTCATCGACTTATAACTTACTTAGATGCATCGATGAATATTAAAAATAAAACGTTTCGACCTATATCGATGAATATTAAAAATAAAACGTCTCGACCTATATCGATTAATCTATGTTATACATTATTAGTGATTAATGAATGAAATATAGAAGAATTAATACTAAACATCTTTGACATGTATATTTGGATCACAAATTAAAGAAACGAAAGAAGTTATTAGCATTAAGTAAACGAGTTAATAGGTTAAACATGGTCAAACTTTTGGATCACATTAATATTTCCTATTTAAATAATATAAATGTAATCCGTTAATACTTTATTTTGTGATACAAATAATGAATACACTAACATATACTATAACAAGCTATATATAGTTAAAGTAGTACAACAAAGTGTGTGTGTGTGTGTGTGTGTGTGTGTCTATATATATATATATATATATATATATATATATATTTATAGGTATAGCCACATATATATAAGAACACGAAGCGCTAAGACCACAGGGCCAAGTTCTTTTAGGGATAGACTTGTGAAGAAGCAATAATCTAATTAGTATATATAATTGATCATCATTAAATATATCTATTATAGAAAATGATGACGAAGAATCAACTGATGAAATTCAAACAAGTGAGGACGAGGAATTCTCGGACGAGGAACAATACGTCGACGAGGATTAAAAAGTTGGTTTTTAAAGCACTTTCGTTTTATAATTAGTTTCTTATATGTTTCAATCTAAATATGTATTATATTATGCAGATGGCAGGCAAGGGTCAAGGTAACAATGACCCTACTAGTTCTTGGGGTCGAAAAAAGGTTAGGAAGGGAAAGAGGAGGGTAGATAATAATACTCCCTCTTTTCCACCCTCTTCAGAGATGCCTATGTCTTATCCTCCACCACACGGCTATACTGAGTTGCCACAATATCACGAGGCCTACACCTTCATCCAGACACTAGGTCTTCCATCACAGAGCCATAGGACAATACGTCCGATATACAGTCCAACTGCCTCACAGCAACATGGATCGCATCCCTACATATCACAGCCACATGGATCATATCCATCCATATCACAGCCACTCGGGTCACAACCATCAGTATCACAGCCACATGGATCGCATCCAGCTATGTCACAGTCACAGGGATCGCAGCCTTCTTCATCATCGACTTCATCCATTTCAGGCCTTCGCCTGCGAGACAGTAGCTCTGAGCCCCCTACACCGTCTACACATGCATTTGATACATATGCTGAGGATGATGATCTAGAGGTAGTGCATTATGATCGTTATGGCATGATCATCATAGCCCCTGAGGGTGACAGGTAAGAGTTATTTGTTATTTTTGTATTTAGTGTTTTATAATATTTTTACTAATATATTTATGTATTCTTATTGTTAAATTGCAGGTTCAAGCCGAGTAAGTAGACTACGAAAATAATCACCAATACGATCAAAAAGCTTTATGATGGCCCTTATGCGACTTGGACTGATTTCCTATTCTCGCTTAAGGAGCAAATTTTCAATCAGTTTAAGGTATAAATATTCTTTTAAGCAGTTTAATAATCTATATTTATGATGTTTTCATCTAATATTTAACTTTTGAAATGCAGAGCAAGTGTGTATGGGAAGACCGCTATAGCGAGGAAGTGGCTGCAAATTTTTATCATAAATCTCGTAAGAGATTGGCGGATCATTTCTCGGATTATAGAAAGAAGAACAAGTGGCCTGACTGGTGTCTGCAGCATTTATGGGATGATTTGTTAAGGCAATGGCAGACCAATAATCTGTTACAGAGGAGCGAAAAAGGAAAGAAAACTAGCTCATCCGAGAAGGGAGGCTCCTTGCACACTTGGGGTACTATCAACATCGGGACAATAAAAAGAAGATTGGTAATTGCTTAAATTATTTTACTTTTCTAAGTATATCAATTCTATTTATTAACTAAATTAATTTATTTTCAGGAAAAGAAGTATGGGCGTCCAATGAGCCATGATCAACTATTCAAGGAGACACATATTTTAAAGAAGAAGAAAGAGGGGGATGAGGATAGGTGGGTCGAGGACCGGGCAGAGACTGCATATGTAAGCTTTCAATTTTATTTAAGTGTTATAATTTACTTTTGTAAGAATTGTTATATACTAATTTTAATTTAAAATAATGTAGGGTCGCAACCAAAGTAACGTGGAGGAATTCATTCGTAGTCAGCCAGTTGGTGAATCGAAATAGCCAACCCAACTTTCGGACGAGGATGCTGAAAGAATATGGTTGGAGGCTGTTGGTGGTCTAAAATGGGAGAAGGTATACGGGCTTCCTATGAAAAAATTCCATCACTATAGGTGTGGAATGCAAGGAATAAGGACTTCATCACAGGGCGAGGAACTCAATAGGGAGAGCCTCCCGATTATGCGGGAGACAGAGAAAAAGCTTACATTCGAGCTAGGAGCGGCCAAGGAAAGAGAACGGCTTAGAGATTCTCAATTCCTTGGTATGCAAGCTCACATCAGAACTCTCCTTTCTACTGGAGCTTTTTCGTTGCTCCGGTCTCGTGAGTCATTGCCAGAGGCTCGACCTCCACGTGATCGTTCCTCCCGTCCTTCTCATGATCGTTCCTCTCGTCCTCCTCATGATCATTATTCCCGTCCTCCACAAGACCATTCTCTATACCATTTTGTAGATGAAAGTTCATCAGATGGTGATGATGTTGTAGAAAACACCCCTTGACCAATACTTTGATATACTTTGAACTAGACTAATAGAACTAGTTTTGAATTAGATTGAACAATTTTGAACTTGTTGTAATTAGTTTTTACTTGGTTTTGGATTGTGGTGTTCAATAGAACTTTAATTTGTTAGTTTTAAAGTATTAATTGGATGTTTGGTTGTTGTTGTTGTTGTTGTTGTTGTTGTTGTTGGATATTTGGTTGAATTTGTGGTGAATTAGGGGTTGTATGTGGTGAATTGGTAGTTATTAGATGTGAATTTGGGGTATTGGTATACTGTTTTTATTTGGCAGGTGGTGTAGCTACCAAAACAAACATTTTATACCAAAATTAAACTCAAAAACCGACCAACCTTGGTCGGTAACTAATAAAAAAAAATTGATTAACGACCAATATTGGTCGGTTAATGTACAATAAATTCCTAGAAATTCAACATTACTGACCAAATTTGGTCGGTTTGCTGTCTGCCCTGTCTAGTTTACCGACCAATTTTGGTTGGTATTTTTAAATTTTATTTGTTTATAAAAAAAATATATTTTCCAGTACCGACCAAAGTTGGTCGGTATTTTTAAATTTTAATTATTTATAAAAAAATATATTTTCCAATACCGACCAAAGGCAAAATTAATAAATTTAATACACCGACAAAGTTTGGTCAGTGAAATTAAATTAATAAATAATATTCCGATGACTTTTGGCCGGTAAGTCAATTAAATTGTCAGATGGTCGTGTACAGCATACCGACCAATGTTGATAGGTAATTTCCGACCAACTTTGGTTGGTATGCCCTTCCAACCTTCAAAATACCGTCCACACGTGAATGATCACGTTTTGGGCGGTTATTGGCCATTACAGACCTACTTTGATTGGTTTTTTTGGACAATTGTTTTCGGATTTCTGGTAGTGAATGCCATCTGTTTCTTTTTGAAAAAAGAAAAAAAGAATCAAACTTGAGCTTGGAAGCATGAGGGAAATAACATGGCGATTTCTTTTCTCATAAAAGAAGACAATAAACAACTCCTCGAATTCTTCTTTTAACTTTTTAAGTTCACTTTCCAAATCCCAACTACTCAGGAAACATTTGACCTTGTTTGCCTAGATTTAGCACAGTATATAATGCATACGACCCCATAACAAAATCTTGTATTTTCATGTTTATTACATTGAAAAAAAAAGATAAAACATTATATAGCAGACAAGATAAAACCTTCTTTGTCAAAACAAAATACAAAATATGTACTAGGAGACATAAATCACCAACATATCGTTACGGATTCACTTGTTTGACAAAGATGATCTTCTTTTTGGATCTTTTACATAAATAATAGATCAAATTTACTGTTTTTACATAAATTATACACTCATTATATATGGGTATATAACTATTATTTCAGCAATTAGTTGAACAGCTACTTAAATTAATTCTTTTTTTAATAAAAGTATTGAAATTCAATTGTCTTCATTCTTTTATAACAGTAAAATTAATGTTCATAATTTTGTGAGCCTTAAATTAATTAAGGACCCCCTAGTCGTAAACCTCAATCTTGACTATAAAATGAATATAATAAGCTGTAAATTTATCTACAGCATGTTTAGTTAGCGTGCGTACGTAAAAATTCAAATCGAGAGATAAACTTATAACTTACTACAACCTAATTATATACGAAATGAACTAACACTAACCTTCGTCCCCACTAATTAAAAATCGTGGATCATGTTTTATACTAGCTTTGCATACAGCTAATTAAAATCTATATAGACTACAACTTTTGAACATTTTCTCACTCCACTTTCTTTTCACAACTTTTAGCTACTCGGAAAAAAGTAATTATGGGAGTGAAAGGCAAGTTGATTGCTTCAGTAGAGGTGAAGTGTGGAGGTCATTTAGTTCATGATATTATTCACACTAATACTCATCATTTACCCAATATATGCCCGGGTAAGCTCAACGGTTTTGAGATTCATGAAGGTGGAACCGTAAAGGTTGGTTCGGTAGTTATCTGGAAATATAACGACGGTAATACACATTCTTCTTCTTCTCTGTATATGATTACTCGCATCAATTAATGTTTTTACATTTATGTGTTCGATATGACATGGTCATTTTTCAAGAAAATACGTTTAGTTACCATAATATGTAGTCCAAGTAAATCATTTGGCATCGAAAGGGAAAAAAGAACATCTTTCACATATGTGTGGAAACTATTTCGTTGCAACTCGCTAAACTTTTAACTTCATATGACATACTCCAACTAATTAACAGTTAGACGTTATTATTAATCATTTGTACTATGAACTTTTGTCAAAATACTCTCCAAACTGATTAATTTATCGTCTGCATAATATTTTTCTTTCAGTCACTAAAACAAATACCAAAAAATATTTTTCATACATTTTCGGGACAAAACTTCTTTCATGAAAAATTGTTTCAATCGTACCAAATACAATATAATCAAATTTATGTTTTTCCTCGTTTATTATCTCTTGTATTTTTGGATTGCAGATGGAAAAGATAAGATTGCTAAGCAAGTGATTGAAGCGATCGATCATCAGAAGAAATCAATCACTTGGAAAGTGATTGGAGGAGATCTATTAGAGTTGTACAATTCTTTCACTATTATTTCATCCAATGATCACCAATGGACTACATGGACATTTGTGTACGAGAAGAAAACTGAAGACGTCCCAGAGCCTCTCGTTCTCTTAGGTTTAGCCCTTGGTGTGACCAAAGATATCGAGTGTCACCTTCTCAAGTAATAGAAAATCTATGCTATTCAGTGGCTCATAGCCATATATTTGGCAATATTGGCTGCTAGTTATTATAACTAGCCTGTGAAATAAATAATGTTGTGTATGAAGAAAATATTATATATATGCCACTCTCCTCCTATGGATGTATTCCTGATGGTCAATATATATGTTAAGATATTATGTATTTTGCAAGTTTGATATTTACTTTTAACAATGACGATATATTTATCAGTGTGCTATTGACGTTCTTTTTCTCAACCATCTTTTTGGGGTTCCCCCGGTAGTTATATGGGGACTAAGATATACAGAGGTTCATTATGAAGTAATTAATTTATGAGATTAAGTTGTAAACACCTAAAGAATTAATAACTTATAATACATCGAAAGTGTAAAGAAACTTTTATACTATCTGGTTGTCACGACTCAAAATTTGACTAGCCGTGATTGCACCTAACCCAACCCGCTAGGTAAGCCAATTAACAGCTATCCATTTTGATGAGATTAATTAAGAGGAGAAATGATAAAACAACTGAATTATTATACAAAGAATTCCCAAGGACTGATAGTACAAATCATGAGGTTCTAAGATTTAGAGTTTACAAAGTTGGTATGAAGTAAATACATCATATGTTTGAAATATACATGAACAGATTAAAATTTTAAACCTACCAAGGACAAGAGGCAACTGTAACCGGAACGCAGGTGCATCTTCAAATCTAGCTTCCGCCATACACAACAACATCAACATTTAATATCTGCACGCAAGGTGCAGAAGTGTAGTATGAGTACAACCGACCACATGTACTCAATAAGTAACAAACCTAACCTTAGCTTGAAAGTAGTGACGATTTGGGACAAGGATCAGAGTCCAACTCCAATAACTAGCAACAGTTCACATCAATATAAATAAGATGGTACAAGAAATAACTCAAAGATATGATGCTCAACTCGTTCACAATTACTGAGAGTAGGCAAGCTTTTCAAGTATAACAGTAAATTCCAAATCTTTCACCGAAAACACCAAAAATGTAAGTTTGAAAACTGTGATTTTTTCCAAAAACGTCCAACAACAGGTAAGATATTTCATTATCAAAAGGCATGAGGAAAGTACATCTCTATGCCTACATGTCAATGTATGCATGCCAACTGTAATACAATATAGTGATGAAATTAACCATATGCATACTCTCGGTGAATCAATGCACTTAGTCCTCCCAATCGCTCATATCATCATAGTCACTCAATCCTCACAGTCACTCAATCCTCCTAGTCACTCAGCACTCGCACTCCGTACTCCGCACTCGCACTCGCACTCAGTAGGTACATGCGCTCACTGGGGATGTGTACAGACTCCGGAGGGGCTCCTTCAGCCCAAGCGCTATAATAAACCAATTATGGCATAATCAATAACATATGCCGCGGCGTGCAAGCCGCTCCCATCATAAATCAATAGTACTTGCTGCGGTGCAGCCCAATCCCATCAACATCCTCACAATCAGGCCCTCAGCCTCGCTCAGTTATCAATCTCTCCAGTCTCTCGGGCACACAATGTCATAAAAAAATCAGCCCAAAAAAATGATATGATTATCAATAAATGGTAACAGAGACTGAGATATTATGTGCATATAAATGCGTACGACTGAGTATGTAATTGCGATGTAAGCAAATAACTCAATAGTAGAAATGACCTTCGTGGGTCCCAACAGAATAAGCATGTAGCCTAGACATGATTTCTAACATGGATCACCGCTCAATAGCTCTAGTATGTACAGATTTCATGGTTACAGATAAGATCAGGTAACTACACAGTACCACAGAAATAACAGAGTTACAATTCACATGGTGCACGCCCACATGCCCGTCACCTAGCATGTGCGTCACCTTTACACCAAACACATAACACGTATATTCAGGGTTCATACCCTCAGCACCAAGTTTAGAAGTGTTGCTTACCTCGAACAAGCCAAATCCAATACCGAGCAAGCCAAATGATGCTCCAAAGATGCCATCATGCGCCTACCGACCTTCGAACGACTCGAAACTAGCCAAAAGCAACTCAAATACATCAAATAATGCCAAAGAAAACAAACCTAATCGATAAAGGTTAAATCTTTAATCAAAATCCCAAAATCGACCAAAAAGTCAAACCCGGGCTCGTGCCTCGGAACTTGACAAAACTCACAAAATCCGACAACACATTCAATTACAAGTCCAACCATACTAGTTTTACCCAAATCCGATTCCGAATCGATGTTCAAAACTCAAAAATTTACTCTATGAAACTTTGGACAAAAACCTCCAATTTTCTCTTTAAAATTCACAATCCAATTACCAAAAATGAAGATAGATTCACGAAATATAACCAAAACCGGGTAGAAAACACTTACCACAATTTATATGGTGAAATCGCCTCAAACATTACCCATATCCGAGCTCCCCAACTTAAAATATGACCAAATGAACAAACCCTCAATATTAAATATTTTTGCGTAGTTGTTCTGCCTCGTTTCATGTGCCAAACAATCCCGATCTAGTCACGTTACACTTTTGATGCCTTTAATGGATTTCTTGTGAAATTTCAGTTACGTTACGCTTTTGAATCACTCCATTTGACCTTATAATGAGGGAGATATGTTGGTTTCAATATTTGGAAATAATCTAGATTTTTAAATACGAAGCCAGTGGCAATTGCGTAATTAATCTGAAAAATATTGCAACCCAATTCTTAGTAAAATGACCATAAAGTCCTCATACGATGTCCAAATTCGACGATTATTTTTGCTATTACTCCGTAATTACGATACAGATCTAATGCTTCAATAAAAACAGAAATATTAGAGCTCATTTGCTTAATGTGGTACCATTTATGCTTGAAATAACGACGTTGGAATATAAAAACGATCGAGTGCAACACAACCCAAACTTATCTGAAACTCACCCGAGCTCATCGGGACCCTGTCCGAACATACCAACAAGTCCCATAAAATAACACAGACCTACTCGAGGCCTCATATCACGCATAACAACATCAAAACAATGAATCGCACCTCAAATCAAACTTAATGAATTTTTTCAAACCTTCGAATTTTAATTTTTGCCAATTAGTGCCGAATTCTTCTAGAAATATCCAATTGCAAATTCGGACATACGCCCAAGTCTGAAATCACCATATGGACCTAACTGAACCATCAAAACTCTAATCCGAGGTCAAATGCTAAAAAGTCCAACTTGGTCAAGTCTTCAAACTTAAAGCTTCAATCATGAAGTTTATTCTTCCAAATAGATTCCGCACAACCTGAAAACCAAAACCGGCGATTCACACACAAATACTCGTGCCCTCAAACTACCGAGCGAAGTGCAAATACTTAAAACGACTGGTCGGGTCGTTACACTGGTCCTCTAAAAAACATCTATAGGTAATCCTTCATAAAAAATTGAATCTATATGCAAGACATGTTATCTGCTACGCAAGTAAAGGTTATCTGATAATATACATAAAATTACAATGTCACTGTATATAAGTTTGATGATGTTGTGAAATCTATTTTCATCACCAGTTTTTGAAAGTCTACCTATGATTTTTGGTAATATGAGAGACTTCGCCGCAGTAATGTTGCCTTTCATGTAAAATCATTAAATTGGTTATTTCAAAAAGGAAAGGAAAAATGTATTAGCCCTTAGGAAGAGCTTTCACTAAGAATATTTAGAATTTCATGAATGAATATTTCATTCTTTGGGACCTCAGAATGGGATTCGATAAATACAAGTAGTAGTAAAGTAAAAAATGTGCGTTGTGGATAAGGTTCTCTACTTTCTAAACATAGCTAATTAAATCTATATAAGGACTACAACATATGAACATTTTCTCACCACTTTCTCTTCACAACATTTTTGTCATACGAAGGAGAAACTATGGGTCTGAAAGGCAAGTTGACTGCTTCAGTAGAGGTGGAGTGTGGAGGACACTTGTTTCATGACCTTTATCAAAATAATCCTCATCAACTATGCACTATAAGCCCTAGTAAGGTCAAACATTTTGAGATTCTTAAAGGTGGAATAATAAAGATTGGCTCAATAGTTAGTTGGAAATATAACAACGGTAATACCTATTTTCCCTTTATCCCTATATATATATGACTTACTTGCATCAAACATCTTTCATAGGAAATTACGTCAGTCATACCTTAACTTTGAAGTTCAGATTACTTATTCCCCAACTAACAATTAGACGTTATTATAAAATTTTAGTTAGTACTTAAAGGTTTTCATTCACACACCTTAGGATGCAGTCTTTTTCGAATCCTGCGTGAACTCAAGATGCCTTGTGCACCAGAGTACAGTCCATTTTTTACTTAAAGGTTTCAGTAAAACACTCTCCAATTTGCAAAAATTATTGTTAGTCTTTAATATATGCTTTCCCTAATATATCTTTCACTTGCCAGCCAAATACACAAATTATTTTTTAGAATTTTTTAATAAAATCATTTTATGGGAATTTACTTCAACGATACCAAAAAGAGTATAATCATATTTACTGCTTTCCCTACTTATTTCCATATTTTCCACACAATATCAAATGTTCTTATATTTTAAATATATTCTATTTAGGAAAAAGAAACAGACACAGTCCAATCTTCATGAGCTTCAAACAATTTTTGGAGATATGAAAATGCAAAAACAAGGAAAAACTAAGGAAATAAGATGAAGATATTGTTTTGTGAATGTTTTATATCTTTTATGAGGAATTAGACAGCTGAACTAATAGTAACATCTCTTGTATTTTGGTATTTTAATGTTTATAGGCGGAAAAGATACGACGGTTAAGGAAGTGATCGAAGCCATTGATCCTCAGAAGAAATCAATCACTTGGAAAGTAATTGAAGGAGATCTGTTAGAGTTGTACAATTCCTTCACTATTATCACATCCTGTGAACAGCAGTGGACTACATGGACATTAGTTTACGACAAAAAAACTAAAGATATACCCGAGCCTATCGCTCTTTTGGGTTGTGCCCTTGACATGACCAAAGATATAGAGGATCACCTTCTCAAGAAATAGAACATCTATGCTGTTCGGTGGATCTATACATATGCGGATGTATATTATGTTTATACAGACACATATGTGTATGTGTTTGTTGATGAATAATTAACAATATTGGATAGTTCTAGCTAGCACGTGAAATAAATAATGTAATGTTTAAAGAATATATTATGTATGCCAGATACCTTCTATGGATGTACTTCAAATGGTCAATATATATAAGATATTATGGAGTACATGATAATTATTAGTGTGGTATTCTCGTTCTTGTTATTTTTCATCTCCCCCTCCCCCAAGTTGTAATATGGGGACTAACATTTTTATAGGTTCCTGATTGGGTTTTATGCAATTCATTAATTTCCACCATCATTTTTTGGAAAAGTGTAGCTATGATGTTTTTGAATATCATAGACTTAGCAGTTTGTGATCTTTCATGTAAAGTCGTGAAATTGGTATTTTCCGCCGGGAAAGGAAAAATATTAAGGAGAATGAAAACCAACTGAATGTAAATTATGAAATATTCTACTGTAAAAATGATCCCGCCGTTTTTATTTATGTGATTTATGTTTAAATTTTGTTTAAAAAATTAAAGAATACCACATTCTAAATTAGTTATGGAAAAATCTACCTGTGACGTTTGTGAATATTAGATTCAAGAAAGGAAAAGAGAAGTAGAAGGAAAAGCGAGATATTTGCCCTAAAAGGAACCTCTGGTCCTTGCCAAGAATATTCAAGTGTTCCATGAATAAAAGTTTCATTCTTGGGACCTCAGAATGGGATTCGATAAAACGCAGCATCATACGAGGACCATATAAAAGCAAAAAACCAGCTAAGTACACTTATTGGAAAATGCAGACCAATTTGGAACAAAGAGAATTTACTTAACGTTTTTAGGTGTCTAGACCCAAACCAAGGGCAAACAACACAAATCAAGTGTCGGGAATCCCGTGGCGCTAGTGAGTTTCTTGTTCTTCTTGTGGTTGCTGATTCTGGTGTGGTTCCAGCTTGTCTGGGGAATTGTTTAAAGTGGTTTAAGTTCTGTATAATACTCTCCCAAAGTTTTCATATCAATCCTAGGTGATTTCAAGTCTTCCAAAGTGATTCTAGTGCCGAGAAACCCGAATTGATTTCTAGTTTCGCTTCCTTGTTCTTGTGGCTGCATTGAAAGGATATTTCGTGGTGAACTAAGCTCAAATTGGAGTTGTTCTATCTGTTTAAAGGTAAGGAATCTCTTACTCTACATGTATTTAAGCTTATCCAAGTTATGGCTAAGTCGTTGAAGCTAGAACTTATGAGATATCGATCGAAAGGCTTGTTAGTAATACTGTTGATTGTTGGACTGTTTGGGAGGTATCTTGCAGCATTTTATGGATGGAAAATATACAAAATAATCTGAGTATATTGTGTTGTCATTATCACCATTTTCTTGAATATAAATAAGAGGGAAATAGTTCAAAATATAATGCTATTAGACATGAACCGAGCTTGCAGCTCGACGTGTTATTGCACTGGTTGTGTTCCATATAGCTACTGGTTGTTGTTTGAGCGGTTTGGTGACTTTTAATAACTTATGGGATATAGTACAAACAGGGAGGTGTTGTCCGTTTTCTTGCAGAATATTGGTTGTTTTGACATATGAGAGTTACAATGCTTATACGATGATGACGAAATCTGTTTACTCATTGTAGATGTAAGAAGATCATATTGAGCTTGGTTGACGATTGGAGAGAAGATTTGCAAAGGTATGTTAAGGCACTTCCTTCTTTCTTTTTGCATAATTTAAAGTGAAATGGACATAAACGATACACTATTTCATAACGGATCTACTTCGAGCAACTAAGGTTGTTAATGTTGTTCTTTCCTTATAAAGTTATTCTATGCATGTATGTATGATCCTTGAATCCTATTGAGGTTCATATTGATGGTATGGATGCCCATAACGTTAATCGAAGGTGCAACGACCTTATGTCACTTCGAAAGATTTAGAACGTGATTCTATGAGTCCAACATGCATTATATATGTATCTATTTTACTCTACCGAGCCGCGCTATAGTCGGTCGGGTACGACACCTATTGTTCAACCACTGATCAGTTGGATTTTACCGAGCTACACGTGGTCGGGTATGATTTTACCGAGCCTTATGATGGTCGGGTATGTTTTTACCGAGCCTATTACGACCGATACAATATGACGATGATGATGCCCACAGAGGCGTATGTTTTTAAAAGTTTATGTGCATATATATGTATCATGCATTTCATATTAGTAGCCCTCACATGCACTCAGATATTATAGGTTGTATCTTCTCTATCTCTCTTTGCATTATTATTCATAATATATGCTTTCCTGCCTTACATACTCAGTACTTTATTTGTACTGACGTCCCTTTTTCCTGGGGACGTTGCATTTCATACCCGCAGGTCCCGATAGACAGGATGACAATCCTCCTAGTAGGCTATCAACTCAACGGAAGATGTTGCTGCACTCCACTTGCTTCAGAGTTGCTTATTTGGTCAGTATACTTTGGACATGTAATGATTGGCATGGTGAGGCCATGTCCCGATATTTATGACGTTTATATACTCTTAGAGTCTTGTAGATAAATGTCATGCATATGGATACTTGTATGGCCTTGTCGGCCTATGTTTTCAGTGTACAAATGATGATGTCTGCGTCATAGGCCCATATGTCACATATATAAGTTTGTATATCATGTTGGGTCGTCCTGTGTCGAGTATTCCCTTATGTTTTGTTCTGGTTATCTCATGCGGCCTTTTTGGCCCATTCACCCATGATGGTATGATAAGAAAGATACGTTACGTTGGTACTCGGTTGAGTAAGACAACGGGTGTCCGTCGCGACCCTCCAATTTGGGTTGTGACATTTACCATGAGTGATAGAATCTATATTGCATGAACAATTGAAACCCTAGCTTGAAGGATCTAGAAGATACAGAGAGTAGAGAGGAAGAAGCAAAAAATGATTTTTCATTTTTTTATAATGCACTGTTATAGTGAGTAACAGTATTTAATAACATAACTAACACTCACGTGTCTCTCACATGTGCATGTGTACATTGTCTAAAATACTCCTCTCGTTATAACTAACTCTACTCCTCTACTCCTCAATACTCCCCTCAAGCTGAAGGGTGGAAGATTAACACGACAAGCTTGGATACTAAGAAGTTATGTTGTGCAGCAGTCAATCATTTTGTTAGAAGGTCTACTAACTGCAATGAAGAGGAAACATAATATGGATATATAAGCCATGTCTTGATCTTTTCTCTCACAAAATGATAGTCTATCTCGATATGCTTTATTTTCTCGTGAAATATTGGATTCCTAGCTATTTGTGTTGTTGCCTTATTATCACAAAACAAAGAAACATGTTTAGACATAGTTATCCCCAAATCTTCTAGTATTCCAGTCGGCCATGCAATCAATACAGTTACAACAACCATACTTATGTACTCAGCTTCTGCTGAGCTCATGCTCATTGTTGGTTGCTTCTTTGACTTCCAAGATATCAAAGAATTACCTAACTTCACAACTTAATATGTCACAGATCTCCTTGTATTGAGGCATGGTGCCTAATCAGAATCACAGTATGCACTTAATGATCAATGGCTTCTACTTCCATCAATAACCCAAACCTGGTGCCCTTTTTATATATCTCACCACTCTCAAGGCTGCCTCCATGTGTGATTGTTTGGATTTTTTGCATAAACTGACTCAAAGTTTGGACTGCAAAACTTATGTCAAGTGTGGTGATAGTTAGATATATAACCTCTCTATCAACCTTTGAAATGCTGAATTGTCCCTTAACTCTGAATCACCTGTCTATCATACTCCACTGATGTCAATTTTTTATTCAACTCTATAGGAGTTTCAACTGGTTTTGCACCACTTAAGCCTACCTCTAAGATCAATTCTAGAGCATTCTTCCTTTGGTTGAGTAAGATCCCTTTCTTGGACCGTGAGATCTCAATTCCAAGGAAATATCTTAACTAACCTAAGTACTTTACCATGAACTTGGTATGCAATATTGTCTTAGCATCATTGACTAGATTGGGACAACTTCCAGTAATAAGTAAATCATCCACATACACTAGTATGTTGACCATCTCTTTTCCTTGTTGCTTTGTGAATATGGAATGATCAAATGCACTTTGTTTATCGCCACTATGAACAAATGCATCAGTGAGCTTTAGTTTCCATTGTATGGATGCATGTTTAAGGCCATAGAGAGATTTCATAAGCCTGCACACTTTTAACACCCCCTGCTTATGAAATCCCTGAGACAACTGTATATAAACCTCCTCATAGAGGTCCTCACTGTAAGAAGACATTGCTAACATTCATTTGGTATAAATGTCATCCCTTTGCAACAGCTATGTTTATAATAGTCCTCACTGTGACCATTTTTACTACATGGGAAAATGTGTTATGGTAGTCCGGCCCTTCCTTTTGATTGTACCCCTTGGCAACTAGCCTTGTCTTGTATCTCTCTACCTCTCAATTAGCCTTGTATTTAATTTTGTATACCCATTTTGACCCAATGGCCTACTTCCTAGCTGGTAAGTCCATAATTTCCCAAGTATGATTGTCTTCAAGGGCTTTGATTTTCTGTTGCATAGCAGCAACCCATCTTCTATCAATTGAAGCCTGATGAAAAGTACTAGGCTCAACTTCCACTAAGAAAGCCTGCAAGTATGCTGTGAGCACCTAATTTTTTACCATACTTGTGATTTTTCAACACTTTTTAGTATGTAAATAATTTTAAGTTTAATCTACATATTTTAACCTTAACTTTATTTTTAGTAGGTTTTATTTAAGAAAATTAAAAATCACAAAAATTATATGTTCTTGATTTTAAAATATTTAGCTAGTATTTTTATTTTACACTCTTAAAAAAAAATATATTGATTAAAGCAAGAGTCAATGAGTCATTTTCATGTGGCAAGATTCTTCCTTATCTTTTTTAACAAACTTACATGCTCTCTCAAAAAATGCACATGCCCATACACACTCTTTTTCTTGGCCACCAATTAATTCCTATACCTAGACCTATATATTTTTCACTCACCCAACACACAAAAAATAGATCTGAAAATAGAGAGAAGGGGGAGGGGGGGAAACAGAGACGGAAAAATAAAGAGAGGGGATGAATAGGCAGTGAGAAATAACACTTTAGAACAGAGGATTCCACTGATTTTCTCACTATTAATACCATAGAACAAAGGTCCTCCAAGGTCGTTCTCAAAGTTTGAAATAAATTCGAGGCTGAGCAACAAAAATGCGATTTTGTTGAGAGATCCGATTTTTTTTTTTTTTTGAAAAATCTGGTAGTCGAGTTCCTATATGAGGTCGCAGGTTCGTTGGTTCCGTCGGATGTTCGCGGTCTCTGTCGCTGATTTGGAGTATTCTAAGTCGAGTTAGCGGCATCAGATTCATTTGTAACTGTTGGATTATTTCTCTTGTTTAATAAAGAAGACTCGCACCAGAGGTTCCTACTCTTATCCCTCTATTATTTCAAGTTTTACTCCATGTGTTATTATGTGATATTAAGCATGATATTGGCCCATTGTCTTCTAATTCTTCTGGGTTAAAGTTCTTGATGAAGTCATTAGAAATTTGGAGTATTATACAAAGTTATAAAATCTGTTTTCCATATGAGTTTTAATTTATAAGAAATTTCAAGATTTGCTTTAGGTGAAACTTTGGTCAAGGATATCTTGATTCATCTAGTTCTGACCATTTTCCTTCATAGTTTTTTTTATCTCTATTGAAATTTAATTTGGTTCCTAATATTGCCAAAATTATTTTCTCACTGCCAAAGGGAATGATAAGTAGTATATTGAATTTTATTTTTCATAAATTGGATATGAGAATTCACATGGTTTAGAGCGTGGGTATTTGTGCGTTTTCTTTCAATCTTTTCCCTTTTTGCATATGGTTTGGGCCCTACTTTGTCAATAACGGTAAATGGGTTGTATGTGTTTGAGAAAAATTCAGGTGATATCTTTAAGTTGTCATTTCTTGCCGGCTTCACATGGTATTAAAATGTAATTATAATCTTTCAAGGCCATCCTCTTTGTTTATAATTGTAGATTGCTTTAGGCGTGTAAATAAATCATCGTGACTATGGGTACGGTTCCCGTGGCATAGTCATGATACGCAAATCCCAATTCGAGTGTGCGTTTCACGTGACTCGACTATAACTTAAAATATTAATAAAAATAAATATGTCGTAAATCGTGGGTGCATTTCATGTGGCGCGGTTTGCAATGTGTACCACAACGACAAGTGTACGACATCGTGACTTGTTCCATAAATAATTCCATAAATACTAAAAATGATTTTAAAAGTTAAAAATGCACAATAGGTTTTCAAACATGTAATAAATCAGATAATTAGGCCAAGTATCAATTATTAAGCGACCGTGCTAAAACCACAAAACTCGGGAGTGCCTCACACCTTCTCCCGGGTTAACAGAATTCCTTACCCGGTCTTCTGTATTCACGGACCATAAATAGAGTAAAATTTCCTCGATTTGGGAGTTTAAAATAAACCGGTGACTTGGGACACCATAAATTATTCCAAGTGGCGACTCTGAAATAAATAAATAATCCTATTTCGATTAATGTCACTTAATTTGGAAAAACTCCCTTATCCCATATCCTCTTCGGGAAAAAGGAGGTGTGACAGCTCTGGCGACTCTGCTGGGGACAAGAACCCAGAATCTCTGGTTTCGCAGACCAGAATTCGAGCTTAGAATAACTGTTATACTTGATTTTTGTCTATTATCTGATTTTTACGTGTTTGAGCCTAATGTGCTAAATGCCGCTTTTTACCGCTTTGATATTGTTTGAACTGTATATAAACTGCTACGAAACCCTCCTTCTCTCTGAGTCTTCTAAATCTTCTAGGGAGCGTGCGCTTCGCGTGGCTTCTTTTCTGTTAGAGTCATATCCTAATTTTAGAACGAGATTCGGACAAGTTGCAAAGCCGGTGAAGCTTCTATATTCTCGGTACGCTGCCATCCCCGGCTCGAGTTGTCCGCTCGGGTAAGCCAGGTCTTAAACAATACACCCAAGATTTAAAACTTAGAATAACACAGCCTCATGTCGGATCCCTAGTAGGTACGTTTGCTTGCATCACGTGCATTTGTCTTAGGGGACTCAACACAGGGGTTGGGTCCGTCTAGGATAGGTGCACCCGAAAATCAAAAGACCATCCTGATGCATTCTTTACGTGCTACTTGTGCATTAATTTGCTTGGCTTGTATGTTGACCGGCTTCTAGAGTAGGGAAAGAAAATTAAAAAAAAAAGAAAAGAAAAACCAAGAGTGAGGTAGGATAGAAAAATGCCCGGTTTTGATAATCCCGATATTCAAAAATCCCGTTACTCTGCCAAAGTTTCAAAAAAAAAGAAAGAAAAAAAATCATTTCAAAACAAATCATATCTTTCTGTGCATCAAGATGGACCGAACTACGCAGGTTTGATTCTCACTGGATGTGAGATACGTAGGCAACCCTCATCGGGTCCGGCCCCGTTTTTGCAAAAATAACCAGAAAATATGAAAATGCATCATTTTGTCATAAATAAATTTAGGGGATGTCACTTTCTGTCCAAATAGCCAGAAACGTCCCGACGGGACGCAGGAAGTTTGTTTTACCAGAATAGCCACCTATGGCTCTTTTTCTAATTTTGGCCACTTAGCAAGCACAGCTTTAAAATCTTCATTTCTGAAGGGCCGTATTTGCAAAGGTGGTCTTGAGTTGTTTGAGTTTTATTTTGCACAAATAGTCTTTCTTATGGGATCAAAAATAAAAATCAAAAATCAAAAATCACTTATTTTTAACCAGTCGCCTTAAATAAAAATGTGCAAGATGAGCACTGTTGAAAATATACCTTTTCGAGTCGTAGACGAGATTCCACTAGGACTCCATATGTGGTGGAATGACCTGGGGGAGGTCAGCAAGCGTTCTGTGACAAAGGCTTTAGGTGGGCTCACTGGTCTTCTGGAAATTAAACCAAAGGTTGATATAATCGAAGCTTTGATACCGTTTTGGGACCCGACACACAATGTTTTCCACTTCTCTGATTTTGAGTTGACCCCTACACTAGAGGAGATAGCAGGTTATGCTGGTTTCGAAGGGAAGTTAAGGTATCAATATCCAGTAGCACCAAGAACTGTAACCCCTCATAAGTTTTTGGACCTCCTCAGTATTAGCCGGCAGGTTAAAGATGAAAATTTAGCCGGAGGATTCTGCACATTCCGTTTCTTATACAGCCGGTATGGGGACCCCCACGGATTTGAGGCTCCGGACACTGGTTTGAATCATCAGGGAAATAAAGACAAATGGAAAGCACGGGGGTTTAGCCTTTGTGTGGCATTTTTAGGCACTCTGATATGCCTAAGGAGTGATAGACATATAGAATTGGGGCTCGCAGGAGTGGCCGACTTTATGGTCAAAAAGGCCAATGGCACTATCATACCGATGATTCTCGTAGAAATTTATCGAGCTTTAACCGCTTGTCGAGCCGGGACAAAGTTTTTTGAGGGTTGCAACTTGCTTTTACAAATGTGGTTAGTAGAACATCTTTGTCATCGCCCAGGTTACATGAACTACGGTCTGACCGGACTCAATTGCATCGAAGAATATGAAAACCGAGTAAACGGTCATGAGTTTCCAGAAGGTACTGAGGCATGGTTCGCGTATTTGGGTTCTTTAAACGCAAATCGAATTGAGTGGACTTTCGGTTGGCTCCCGGTCGATGAAGTTATTTACATATCCGTCGGAGTGTGCTTTCTTTTATTAATGGGTCTTCAGAGTATTCAGCCATATGCCCCGCATCGGATCCTACGCTAATTGGGCAGATACCAAACAGTCCCCTATGACGAAGATTTGAGTCCACAGGTTATTGAACTATGCCCAAAAGCCATATTTCCAGAAGAAAGGGTTCGTCAGATTTGGCACCAATGTAGGTTCTTGAAACCACAGACTCAAGTACGAGATTTGTCCATGGGTGAAGTAGGATCCAACTACGCCATATGATATGGTAAAATAAGTCGGGTCGATCAAGAGCCAGAACAGCCCGCCAAAAGGCCCCATGTCCAACAATTCACCGATGGAGCACGAGAGCAATGAGTTTGGTTAGCTAAAGAAAAGGAATACCAGACTACTATAAACAAACTAGAAGAACAAATTGAAAAAATTAAATTTGATAGTAGTTTGCAGGTAGCTGAAGATGAAGGGGAAAAGAAGAGGTTGGCTAGGGAAAAAGAAGCCCTTTGAGCCCAAATCCAGTGAATGAAAATAGCCGCCGAGAAACCGGTAAGAAGTGAGAGAGATGAGAAAATTATGACCAACATAAGGCAGAAAGTGCATGATTATGGTTTTGACTTGACAAAGGCCGAAAAGGACTTGTTAAATGCTCAAGCAAAGTTGGCCAAAAGTGCGGAAGAACATGCTAGATTAGCCCACCAGTTGAAGCAGAAATATGACAAAGAAGTAGCAATTTTACAGAAAAAGCTGGTTGCCCTGGAAAATGAAATGGTCAAGCAAATAAAGGATTTCAAGACAGAAAGAGAGCATTGCTATGCATTGATTTACCAACTACAAGAAAGCCTGCAACAGTTACAAAACCAAAACAACACAGATACACAAGTGTTAGAGGCTCGGGCCCAGCAGATTGGACGTTTGCTTCAAGAAAAAGGTGTCATCAGAATGAGGATAATAGAGATAGCTGATTATGTTGTAATGAAATGCCATGAATGTGAAGACATGACCAAGTCTATATTTTTTGCTTCTGTAATGACATTCGTTCGACAGGTGATGGTTGACCTAGACCACCTTTAAGAAGATATTGCCCGTAGGCCCGTGCGGAGACCGGCTGATGTCCCGCAATCCCCCGGAGTACCAGTGGAGGCTCTTATGTACTTTTGATTTTTTTTTTAGTTAGTTTTTGAGTCTATATTTTACTTTCCTCGAGTTTTGTTCATCCTTGTCAAGGTTGCTTATTGCTTTATTTCGAGTCTGTAGATTTTTCTTTTGTAGTCATCACTACTTTTAAGTCCTTGTAATAGAAAATTCAAAAGATGTCTTTTATTAATGAAATATTGAAAAAAAAATCATTTCGCATTTATTTCCCCGAATTACGTAATGATCTGATTCATGCGGCGTCATGATACGTAGGCAATCCCAATAGGATTCGATCATAGTATTAAAAGAAAATAGAGAAAAGAAAACCAAAAAAAAAGAAGAGGAAAATAAAAAGGAGGGAAGAAAGAAAAGAGGGGCCAAACAAAAGAAAAAAGGAGAATGAGAATTGAAAGAGAGAAACACAGCAAAAGGAGAGAGGAAAAATCGGGACTCGAAATTTGGGAAAAGAGCCGGGATGAAACACATAAGCCGTCGCAAAGCATTTAGAAATGTTTAACTGCTCAGGTGCATTGCATCCCCAATATGCGATTCCCTATCTGTTAAATGCTTCAAAACTGACCAAGTTATTTTGTGTGCAGAGAAAGACAGGTTCTGTTTAGGTGGTTAGTTTGTTGGCATCCTGGCATGTCACCCCTATAATACCAGATCAAAGCGCAAGGCAGTCATGACTAGCAAAGAGTCAGACAGGGGTGTTGTTGACCCGCCGAGGGAGATTGTAGAATCAGAGTCTGAATTGAAAGAGGAGGTCCACAGGTTGAAGCATCAATTGGCTGAAATGTATCAAGCCTGGATCAGGGGGCATCCTCCACCTTCATTTCCCGCTAACTACACAGAAAATCCCGCTTTCATCCCACCACTGACACAAGCCCAGAATCCCACTACCGTTGATCTTTCCCCTCAGCATGCACGGGGTTTTACCCCTTTCCATCACTACCCCGGCACCTCGTCCCAAACTTTTCATGCTCCACCAGCCAAAATAACCGCATACCCGGCTCCCACATCTGCTCCTATTTTTGTAGCCCCTCCGCGAGTTTCCCTCCACCGATCTTCTAGTGAACCCGCGTTCCAAGCTCCAGATACCCAATATTATGCTCCGGAACCAACTTTCAAAGTCACGGATCCTTATTCCTACACCCCTCACTTTGAACCTCCTGTTGAAACTGAGAAACCATCCCAGAATGTGGAGCAGGATGAGATATTCAGGAAAGTGAAGAGTCTAGAGTAATCTTTGAAGAACATGCAAGGGATAGGAAGCCAAGTAAGTGTGGCTTACAAGGATTTATGCTTATTCCCTGATGTCCAACTGCCCGCTGGGTTCAAGATGCCCAAGTTTGACCTGTACGATGTACATGGAGATCCCGTGGCCCATTTGAGAGGTTTTTGCAGCAAGATGAGAGGCGCCGGTGGGAAAGACGAATTATTAATGGCGTATTTCAGTCAGAGTCTGAGTGGGGCGGCTTTGGAATGGTACACCCGCCAAGACGCTAGCAGGTGGTACACATGGGACAACTTGGCTCAGGCCTTTGCTCGACACTTTTAGTACAATATAGACATTGTCCTGGATCGCCTATCTTTGACCAAGGTAGAGAAGAAGCCCAGTGAGAGCTTTAGGGAATATGGTTTCAGATGGAGAGAACAAGTTGCACGGGTCAATCCTCCAATGGAAGAAGATGAGATGGTCGAGTACTTTCTTCAAGCCTTAGAACCTACTTACTTTGGCCATTTGATCTCAGCTATAGGTAAGTCTTTCAACGATGTGGTAAAGATGGGAGGAATGGTGGAAGAGGGACTCAAGTCAAGCAAGATCATGAGTTATTCCACCATAAAAGCAACCACACAGGCAATTCAAAGTGGCACCGGAAGCCTATTAGGCAAAAAGAAGAAAGATGATGTCGCTATGTTTGTCTCTGGATCAGGGCGTGGCCCAAGGGGTTCGCCTCACCAGTACACCCAACCTCGCCCCTAACCTCAAGCCTACACCTAAGCTCTATATAATCCATCCCAACATTATTTCCCACCACAAGACCCTCAATATTCAGTCAGACCACCCCAATACCATGTTCACCACACACAGTCATATGCGCAACCCCCTCCTTACCCGTAATGGCATGCTCCAACTCCACAAAATCCTTTTCCACCCCCAAAACCATACCGAAACCCTACTGGTCCAAGCTTTCGATCGAGGCCGGATTATAGAAAAGAGAGGTAGCAGTGGAAAGACACCTCTTGGAGAGTCGTATACCAGTTTGTTTCAAAGGTTGAGGCAGTTGGACGTTTTGAGGCCGATTGAGCCAAAGACACCAAATCCACCTCCAAGGAACCTTGATTATTCCCTTAGATGCGCATATTGTTCTGATGCCCCAGGGCACGACACAGAGAAGTGTTGGCATTTGAAGAAGGCGATCCAAGAGCTTATTGATACAAATCAAATTGTGGTCCAGAACCCGGAGGCACCAAACATCAACCAAAATCCTTTGCTGGCCCATGCAGAGACACATATGATTGAGATAGTTCATAAGGATGGGGAGCCCAAGAATTCTTCCAAGTCTGTCATGATGATCCGGGCTAGCGAAAGTAATCCAGTTAAAGCTCCAAATTCTGCAAAAGCAATGCCGTTGATAGTTGAAGGGGTGTCGGAGAAGCTAAGCACACTCAACGTGAAGCCATCTGTATTGGTTGTGAAAAGGCCTCCCATTGATGTTGAAGCGAACCAGGAAAAGCAAAAAGTGGTCGTGCCAGGGGTCCCGGGCAAGCCTGTCGTAATCGTGGAAGGGGCTCGTATTACCCCCGTTATTATTAAGTAGTGACCCAGTTACCAATGGTTGACACAAAGGCCGTCCCGTGGAATTACAAACAAGTGATAGTAACAAATAAAGGGAAAGAAGTAGAGGAAGAAGTCAATGAAACCGGAGGACTGACTTGTTCTGGGAGAAGTTTTACCCCAAAAGAACTGAGGAAAGCCAAGCCATTCAAGGATGGCCACATCCCAGTAAAGAAGCCGGTCACCGAAGAAGAGGCTGAAGAGTTCCTGAAAAAGATAAAAATGCAAGACTATTCCATTGTAGAGCAGTTAAGGAAAACACCAGCTCAGATCTCTCTTTTGTCTTTGCTGATACATTCAGATGAACACCGCAAAGCCCTGATGAAGATTTTAAATGGGGCCCATGTTTCTGATAAGATCACGGTAAACCACTTGGAAAAGATTGCTAACAAGATTTTCGAAGCAAACAGGATCACTTTCTCAGATGATGAACTTCCTATGGAGGGTACGGAGCACAACCGAGCTCTTTATCTCAGAGTGAAGTGCGAGGATTCTGCTGTCTCAAGGGTATTGGTTGATAACGGTTCTAGTGCAAATATCTACCCTCTGTCCACTTTGCAAAAGTTAAAGATCGGCACTGAAAGGATCCACATGAACAATGTATGTGTTCGAGGCTTTGATGGAGGAGGGAAAGATTTTGTCGCTGATATAATGCTCGAATTGTCAATAGGGCCAGTTGAGTTCACTATGGAGTTCCAAGTGCTAGATGTGGCTGTCTCCTACAACTTGTTGTTGGGCAGGCCATGGATACATGCTACCAAGGTAATTTCGTCTTTTCTGCATCAAATGGTAAAGTTCGAATGGGACAGGCAGGAAATAGTTGTGCACGGTGATGAGAACTTATCTGCTTACAATGACACAATTGTTCCATTTATTGAAGTTGAAGATGATAAAGGGCCTTGGGTGTACCAAACATTTGAAACAGTGTCTGTCGAGAAGATTCCTGAAGGAGAATGCATTCCAGGTCCAATGCTACCCTCCGCGTCCGTCATGGTAGCAAATGAAATGTTGAAGAATGGTTTTGTGCCGGGCAAAGGCCTGGGTTCGTCTCTGCAGGGTATTGCACATCCGGTGTGTCCACGTGAAAGTTTCGGTACATTTGGTTTGGGATTCACACTCATAGGGAAGGACATGAAAAAGGCTAAAAATTTGAAAAGAAAGGCATGGTCACTTCCTAAGCCTGTTCCACATATCTCCAAGTCTTTTGTCAAGCCAGGGGTCGCAAAACGCCCAATATCAGCGGTCCCAAAACCTGTGGTCAACTTTGATGAAGAGCTGATCAAGAGGTTCCAGAGTTTGTTTGATGAGGTTAACATGGTGAAAATCGGGGAAGGTTCCGGTAATGCCGATGTGCAGCTCGTTGGCCCAAATGTGAAGCTAAGCAATTGGAAAACTACTCCTCTCCCCACCCAGAAGGAGTTTTGGTAGTTTGCTTTGTTTTCCTTTCTGTTATCTCGGTTATTCTAGGGTTGTAATCCAGATTTTTTATTTTTTTTGCTTGTTTTGATGTACAAACCCTTCTATCCTTTATTTTCAATGAAATACAATTTTTCGTTTTCCATTATTCCTGATAGCGTTTCATTTTTGTTTTGTTTCTTTTTTCTGTACAGTTCTTTTTATGCTGGTTTCAATGACATGACATGCATGAGGAATTTTCAGCCAAATCTTAAAAGCCAATCTAATTCTGAAACAACAATCCAAGAAGTAGAGTGTGATGATGAAATTGAATATGATGAAGAAACAACATTTCAGGAAATCAGTAGAGAACTAAATCACTTTGAAGAAAAACCCAAGCCTAATTTGAATGAAACTGAAGCAATCAATTTAGGAGATCAAGATAATATCAGGAAAACCAAGATAAGTGTGCATCTGGAACCACAAATCAAGGAAGAAATAATCAAAGCACTGTTTGAATATAAATATGTTTTTGCATGGTCGTATGACGACATGCCGGGTTTGAGCACTGATTTGGTAGTTCATAAATTGCCAACTGATCCGGCATTCCCTCCAGTCAAGCAAAAGTTAAGGAAGTTCAAGACTGACATAAGTGTGAAGATCAAAGAAGAAATCACAAAGCAGCTTGACGCAAAGGTCATTCGGGTCACTCGATATCCCACTTGGTTAGCTAATGTCGTGCCAGTACCAAAAAAGGATGGTAAGACTAGGGTCTATGTTGATTATCATGATCTCAATAAGGCAAGTCCAAAAGATAACTTTCCCTTGCCGAACATCCATATTCTGATCGACAATTGTGCCAAGCATGAGATTGGGTCTTTTGTGGATTGCTATGCGGGATATCACTAGATCCTGATGGATGAGGAAGATGCAGAAAAGACAGCATTCATCACACCATGGGGGACATACTGCTACCGGGTAATGCCATTTGGTTTGAAGAATGCTGGGGCAACTTATATGAGGGCAATGACTACCATATTTCATGACATGATACACAAGGAAATTGAGGTTTATGTAGATGATGTGATCATAAAGTCAAAGAAGCAGTCCGACCATGTTGGAGACTTGAGAAAGTTCTTCCAAAGGCTCCGCAGGTACAACCTCAAGCTCAATCCGGCAAAATGTGCATTTGGTGTCCCGTTCGGGAAACTGTTGGGATTCATAGTCAGTCGATGCGGTATTGAGTTGGACCCATCAAAGATCAAAGCCATCCAAGTATTACCACCGCCAAAGAACAAAACCGAGGTAAAGAGCCTTCTTGGAAGGTTAAACTACATCAGCAGGTTTATTGGTCAACTCACGACAACTTGTGAGCCCATCTTTAAGTTGCTGAAGAAGAATGCTGCGGTTAAGTGGACTGATGAGTGTCAGGAAGCATTTGATAAGATCAAGAGTTACCTGTCAAACCCACTTGTGCTGGTCCCGCCAGAACCTGGGAGACCTTTAATTCTCTATTTGACGGTATTGGATATTCTTTCGGTTGTGTGTTGGGTCAACACGACATCACGGGCAAGAAAGAGCGACCCATTTATTATCTCAGCAAGAAGTTCACTCCTTATGAGGTTAAGTATACTCTTCTTGAAAGGACATGTTGCGCCCTGACTTGGGTGGCACAAAAGTTGAAGTATTATCTGTCATCCTACACTACTTACCTTATTTCTCGCATGGATCCTCTAAAGTATATCTTTCAGAAGCCTATGCCCACAGGAAGATTGGCAAAGTGGCAGATTTTACTCACAGAGTTTGACATCATCTATATGACTCGGACCGCGATGAAAGCCCAAGCCCTGGCCGATCACTTGGCCGAGAATCCGGTGGATGAAGAATATGAGCCACTGAAGACTTATTTTCCTGATGAAGAAGTGATGTATGTTGACGAGGCTGATCATGATGAAAAGCCAGGTTGGAAACTCTTCTTTGATGGAGCTGCTAATATGAAAGGTGTCGGAATAGGGGCTGTACTCATTTCTGAAACAAGGCATCACTACCCCGTAATAGCTCAGCTTCGATTTTATTGCACTAACAACATGGCTGAATACGAGGCATGCATTCTAGGTTTGAGGCTAGCTATAGACATGGGAGTTCAAGAAATATTGGTTTTGGGAGATTCAGATTTGTTGGTTCACCAGATTCAGGGAGAATGGGAGACTCGGGGTTTGAAGCTCATACTGTATCGACAATGTTTGCATGATCTTTGTCAACGATTCAGGTCGGTAAAATTCAGGCATATTTCCAGGATTCATAATGAGATTGCCGACGCCTTGGCTACTCTGGCGTCAATGTTACACCATCCGGATAAGACTTATGTCGACCATCTGCATATCCAAATCCGTGATCAGCATGCCTATTGCAATGTGATTGAGGAGGAACCTGATGGTGAGCCTTGGTTCCATGATGTCAAGGAATACATCAAATTGGAGGTATATCCGGTACATGCCACAGGTGATCAAAAGAGAACCATTCGACGTCTGGCTAGTGGATTTTTCTTAAGTGGGGGAATATTGTACAAGAGAACTCCAGATCTAGGATTACTAAGGTGCCTAGATGCTAAACAAGCTTCGACTATCATGGCCGAAGTGCATTCCGGAGTTTGCGGGCCGCATATGAGTGGGTATGTCTTGGCAAAGAAGATTCTTCGAGCAGGTTATTATTGGCTCACCATGGAACGAGATTGCATCAGCTTCGTTTGCAAATGTCATCAATGCCAGGTGCATGGTGATTTGATTCATTCACCGCCCTCTGAGTTGCACACAATGTCTGCACCTTGGCCTTTCGTTGTTTGGGGCATGGATGTCATTGGACCAATTGAGCCGGCAGCATCAAACGGCATAGGTTTATTCTGGTGGCCATTGATTACTTTACCAATTGGGTCGAAGCTGTAACTTTCAAGTCCGTGACCAAGAAGGCGGTGGTAGATTTTGTTCATTCAAACATCATTTGCCGGTTCAAAATTCCCAAGGTAATCATCACAGATAATGCTGCTAACCTCAACTGTCATTTGATGAAAGAGGTATGCCAACAATTCAAGATTATGCATCGAAACTCCACTCCGTATTGTCCTAAGGCAAACGGAGCTGTTGAGGCTGCTAACAAGAACATAAAGAAGATACTTCGTAAAATGGTGCAAGGTTCCGAGCAATGGCATGAAAAGTTACCTTTTGCTTTACTGGGTTATCGCACTACTGTTCGCACTTCAATAGGTGCAACTCCCTATTTGCTGGTATATAGAACCGAGGCAGTTATACCTGCGGAAGTTGAGATTCCATCCTTGCGGATCGTTGCCGAAGCTGAAATTGATGATGATGAGTGGGTCAAGACCCGGCTAGAGCAATTGAGTTTGATTGATGAAAAACGATTGGCAGCAGTATGTCACGGTCAATTGTATCAGAAAAGAATGGCAAGAGCATACAACAAGAAGGTGCGTCCTCGAAAATTTGAGGTGGGTCAGCTGGTGTTGAAACGCATCCTTCCACATCAGGCTGAAGCTAAAGGCAAGTTCGCCCCAAATTGGCAGGGGCCGTTCATTGTGACAAAGGTGTTGCCCAATGGTGCTTTGTATTTAACAGACATAGAAGGTAAATGTATGAATATGTCTATCAATTCTGATGCAGTCAAGAGATATTATGTATGATTTCTTTGCTTATCTTCAATCGCATTTTGTACTAGGCATGTTCAAAGTTGGAATGACGAAGGTATTTTATTCTGCTATCCCAAACACTTTTATTATTTGTTACCCCTTTTTTGAACCTTATTTATTTTCTTTCATACCCCTCTTTTGGAATCAGAAGTAGAGTTAGAAATATAAAAGAAAAGAAAAGAAAAAAAAGAAGAAGAAGAAGAAGAAGAAAAGGAAAAAAAAGGAAAAGATAAAAGCAAAAAAAAAAAAGAGAAGGAAAAGAGAAAAGCAAAAGAAAGAAAAGAGAAAAGAAAGGAGAGAAAGAAAAATAAAAGCAAAAACAAAACAACTTTTACTAGTTTGAACTACGTTCGACCTGATTCCTTTTAAGGATACGTAGGCAGCCTTACACGGTTCGGTCCCATCAAAATAAAAATCCAAAATTCCCCAGATTCGAAGAAACTGGTGCAGAAGTTTTAGTTTTGTAAAAAGATCTGATTCCAAAAGTTATAATTTTGAACCCCTTCATCTTAAATTATTTTGAGCCTGCATGCCACCCTTTCTTTCTAACCCTGTCCAAAACCTACACTACAGTCCAAAGAAAGACCTTCTGATCAACTTTGAGGATGCCAAGTCAAGTGATATGGAGGTATTATTTACATCATGGGTAGCACCTTTGTTCATGGGCACAAGGAAAAGTGAATAAATGAGAGAGTCTTATTGGTGAAAACCCTCACGGGCACCATAGGGCGATGGTGAGTCAAGAGAAAATTCAAATGAGAGAGTCTTATTGGTGAAAACCCTCACGGGCACCATAGGGCGATGACGAGTCGAGAGAAAATTCAAATGAGGGAGTCTTATTGGTGAAAACCCTTACGGGCATTGTAAGGCGACAATGAGTTGAGAGAGCAGCAAATAAGAGATGTTTGCTGGTGAAAACCCCTCGAGGTATTACAAGCCGAATGAGGTTCATGACTCTACAGAGAAATTGAATTATGGAAAACCCGGTTTTGAAGTATGAAGACATGGCATGAACTGAAATGTGATTAGTTGGATGGATTAGGCTGATCAATCCGAAATGCATGTCATGATCATTGGAGCCAGTTGTTTCATTCAGATAATTCTCTTTTCCATTTTTCTTCAAATAGTCATCTCTGTTTTTTCTTTTTTATTCCTAATTCTTGAAGTCACTTCGCTTCATTTCTTTTGGGTCTATTTTTCTAAGTCTCTGTCAAATTAGTCTTTTGTTAAGCAAGCAAGAAAGGATTTCAAAGCTCATTACTAGCTTTTTATTTGCACCAAGCGAAATTTGGCCAGGCACATCACAAGGGACATGATTTAGAATGAGCAATGCGGTGATAACTGAAGTTTATGTGGTCAAGTGATTCGTGAATTTGTAGGAAATGCAAAGGTTCAACAGTTGTTAGAATGAAAGGGCCATACGACGAGTTGAGTGTAAGGGATGCAAGTCATTCAGAGGTTTTGTGGTCGAGGTCCGATTGAAAGGTCAAACAATTTTTTGTAGCCCGAAGCATCTAATCAGAATGAAGCGGGATAGTGGCAGAAGCAGACACTTTCAGCAAGGATGCCATAAATTAACCGCCACATTTTCAAACTGACAAAATTCTCTTTGTTTTAAGCAGGGGCAAGAAATCTTTTTCTCTTTGCCAGGAAATCCCCATGAGGAAAGCATGTTCCAGATAAGTTCAGTCTTAAGTTTTCAGGACCCTCCTGGATAATGGGATCTAGTTTTAAGTTTTCAGGACCCTCATGGATAATGGGATGCAACTAACAATCAATGAATGTTCCTGGTACAAACTGGGGCAGAAAATTTTCTCTGTTTTGTCTGCGTTGTTGTGATAGCAGGCGCCCACCTGGAGAACGAGGGAATATATTTCAAGTCTTAAGCTAGCAGGCACCCACCTGGAAAACGAGGGAATTCATTTCAAGTTTTTAAAGTCAGCAGGCACCCACCTGGAGAATGAGGGAATTTATTTCAAGTTTTAAGTCATCAGACACCCACATGGAGAACGAGGGAATTTATTTCAAGTGTTAAGTCAACATCAGGCACCCACCTGGAAAATGAGGGAATTCATTTCAAGTTTTTAAGTTAGCAGGCGCCCACCTGGAGAATGAGGGAATTTATTTCAAGTTTTAAGTCGTCAGGCGCCCACCTGGAGAATGAGGGAATTCATTTTAAGTTTAAGTCATCAGGCGCCCACCTGGAGAACGAGAGAATTTATTTCAAGTTTTAAGTCATCACGCGCCCACCTGGAGAATGAGGGAATCCATTTCAAGTTTTAAGTCATCAGGTGCCCACCTGGAGAACGAGGAAATTTATTTCAAGTTTTAAGTCATCAGGCGCCCACCTGGAAAATGAGGGAATTTATTTCAAGTTTTAAGGTATCAGGCGCCCACCTGGAGAACGAAGGAATTTATTTCAAGTTTTAAGTCAGCATCAAGCACCTACCTGGAGAATGAGGGAATTTGTTTCAATTTTCAAGTCATTAGCAGGCACCCACCTGGAGAACAAGGAAATTTATTTCAAATTTCAAGTCAGTTGCAGGCGCCCACCTGAAGAACGAGGGAAGTTATCTCAAATTTCAATTAAAGTTAGAAGTACAGAAGATCGTCTAAAGAATGCAAGTCGACAGTCCGAGATGACCTAAAGAAGAAGTCTCAATCCAGTATAAAAGAAAAAAAAAAGAAGTGAATCCAAAATGCAGAAGCAGTTGAAAGATGTGAACTGCTCAAGATATGACTGAAATCACAAGCTTTGCATGTCGCGGCTTGATCCGAAGAAATCATAGAAGAATGAACTAGCACCTGCAGCTAGGAAGCATCAAGGTTCAAATCAAAAGTCTGCATGAATAACCATTCAAGACTCAAGATCAAGCTTCAGAAGACTTCTAGATAGGAATCTTGTAACTCATAGCTGATAGGGTTGTTTAGTTCCTTTAGATTTTGATTTTTATGTAATAACAGGACCACGGACCGGAGCCTCGACGAAACCTCACTTGACTCCTCAACCCATCATTCCATCACTCCCCTTGAACTACACGCAATCTGATTTTCTTATGACCCAGGATATGTAGGTTGTCCAGAATCAGGACTCGGTTGCACCCTTTCCTTTGTTTATTTTTCCTTTTGAATAAAGATTTGGTAAAAAATTAGTCACACGGCTCACTTTTGTCTTTGCCTGAAAATTCTTCATGTTCACAAGCAAAGAGGGGCAGCTGTGAGCACATAATTTTTTACCATACTAGTAATTTTTTAACACTTTTTAGTATGTAAATAATTTTAAGTTTAATCTACATATTTTAACCTGAACTTCATTTTTAGTAGGTTTTATTTAAGAAAATTAAAAATTACAAAAATTATATGTTCTTGATTTTAAAATATTTAGCTAGTATTTTTATTTTACACTCTTAAAAAAATATTAATTAAAGTAAGAGTCAATGAGTCATTTTCATGTGGCAAGATTCTTCCTTATCTTTTGTAACAAACTCACATGCTCTCTCAAAAACTGCACACGCCCATACACACTCTTTTTCTTGGCCACCAATTAATCCCTATACCTAGACCTATATATTTTCTACTCACCCAACACACAAAAGATCGATCTGAAAATAGAGAGAAGGGGGAGGGGGCGAAACAGAGACAGAAAAATACAGAGAGGGGATGAATAGGCAGTGAGAAACAACACTTTAGAACAGAGGATTCCACTGATTTTCTCACTATTAACACCATAGAGCAAAGGGCCTCCAAGGTCGTTCTCAAAGTTTGAAATAAATTCGAGGCTGAGCAACAAAAATGCGATTTGGTTGAGAGATCCAAGTTTTTTTTTTTTTTTCGAAAAATCTGGTAGTCGAGTTCCTATATGAGGTCGCAGGTTCGTTGGTTCCGTCGGATGTTCGCGGTTTCTGTCGCTGATTTGGAGTATTCTAAGTCGAGTTAGCGGCATCAGATTCATTTGTAACTGTTGGATTATTTCTCTTGTTTAATAAAGAAGACACGCACCAGAGGTTCCTACTCTTATCCCTCTATTATTTCAAGTTTAACTCCATGTGTTGTTATGTGATATTAAGCATGATATTGGCCCATTATCTTTTAGTTCTTCCGGATTAAAGTTCTTGATGAAGTCATTAGAAATTTGGAGTATTATACAAAGTTATAAAATCTGTTTTCCACATGAGTTTTAATTTATAAGAAATTTCAAGATTTTCTTTAGGTGAAACTTTGGTCAAGGATATCTTGATTCATCTAGTTCTGACCATTTTCCTTCGTAGTTTTTTTTTTTTATCTCTATTGAAATTTAATTTGGTTCCTAATATTGCCAAAATTATTTTCTCACTGCCAAAGGGAATGATAAGTAGTATATTGAATTTTTTTTTTCATAAATTGGATATGAGAATTCACATGGTTTAGAGCGTGGGTATTTGTGCGTTTTCTTTCAATCTTTTTCCTTTTTGCATATGGTTTGGGCCCTACTTTGTCAATAACGGTAAATGGGTTATATGTGTTTGAGAAAAATTCAGGTGATATCTTTAAGTTGTCATTTCTTGCCGGCTTCACATGGTATTAAAATGTAATTATAATCTTTCAAGGCCATCCTCTTTGTTTATAATTGTAGATTGCTTTAGGCGCATAAATAAATTATCGTGACTATGGGTACGGTTCCCGTGGCATAGTCATGATACGCAAATCCCAATTCGAGTGTGCGTTTCACGTGACTCGACTATAACTTCAAATATTAATAAAAATAAACATGTCGTAAATCGTGGGTACATTTCATGTGGCGCGGTTTGCAATGTGTACCACAACGACAAGTGTACGACATCGTGACTTATTCCATAAATAATTTCATAAATACTAAAAGTGGTTTTAAAAGTTAAAAATGCACAATAGGTTTTTAAACATGTAATAAATCAGATAATTAGGCCAAGTATTAATTATTAAGCGACCGTGCTAAAACCACGGAACTCGGGAGTGCCTCATACCTTCTCCCAGGTTAACAGAATTCCTTACCCGGTCTTCTGTGTTCGCGGACCATAAATAGAGTCAAATTTCCTCGATTTGGGATTTTAAAATAAATCGGTGACTTGGGACACCATAAATTATTCCAAGTGGCGACTCTGAAATAAATAAATACCATTTCGATTAATGTCACTTAATTTGGAAAAACTCCCTTATCCCATATCCTCTTCGGGGAAAAAGGAGGTGTGACATATGCTTGATAACCTGCTATGAGATTATCATAAGTCAAGGTTTCAGATAATATGGGTACTTTATGTAACGATTTTTGTAACCGTTGCAATAGAATAAATTGTGGCAACGGGTTTTTGGTAAAAATGCCAATTGGAACGGTTATTAGTTCCCTCCTTATTTTACCTTCTAATTTTGATAGTCCCGCCCAGAATTGTTCTATTGTTATTTTTAATAATAATAATATTAATATCTTTAGGCCCACTTTTTTTCTTAAACCCAACTAGCTTCAAAACAAAATAACGCATAGTTTCAAAATAATGCATCGCTTCAAAAACTTCTTTGTAGCTTCAATCACAGATGAAGAACGTATTTGAAGAACACATCTCAAAATGCATATAGCTTCAAACACATCAAAGTAGGCTAAAACACTCTCACGCCTATGGAGGTCGCTGACCATCAAGAAGAGGTAGGTCATAAGATATAGCTCAGATCTAGGTTTCTCCTCCATGAGGATTTTTGGGGTTTCTTCTTTAACCATTCCTTTCTTGTTCGGCTTATTAATTTCTTGTTGAGTTTATTATTTTGCTTTTGATTTAAGCATGGAATCTAAATTGGGTATCTGTTTATCTAGGGCTATTGGGAGATTGTCGGGAAATGAGGGAAGATGAGATTTGCTATAGAGAATGCGACAAAGACGAGGATTGTGATACAAAGATACATATACTGAGATCGTTTTTGAATATTAAGATCGCCAGGGATTCACTTTGTAGCGTTATATCGGGTTCTCCTGTTGGTAAGCTTTATTATAAGCTTCGAATTTGTTACTGCCCGATTGAAAAATATGTTATAATTTTTATTTTTAAGTAAAAGATTCGCAACATTTAAGTGTATTAAAATCTTGAGCTGATTGGAAAATTTTGGCTGAGATATGTATTGCGACTGCTTTTTGTGGTCTTTAATTTTATGCAATCCTAGTAGTGGAATATATGTTCTATTTGGTTTAGCTTGGCTTAATGAATTGGTTTGGGTAAAAAACAAATTTGGATCTGTTAGGGTTTTCCTTATACTATAATTCCTTCCTTTTTCTTATTGACTTTTTCAATAAAACTGAACATTTTATACTAATTTCTATTTACGTCTATGCGGATGCTACCCCGGTGAGCGGCAATATTCGAGAATGTACCCGCACTTGGAAAAAAGTAAGAGAGCGAGGAAAGTACATACATTATTGTGTGATTCACTTTTTTTTCTACTTATGATTTGTTTTGTGGTGGTGCAATGGATTTTGTTGTCACTATTTGCAATGTCTGGAAATAATTCAGCTGAGGTATCTTGCATTAATTACATGATCAACCTCTACTGTTTCTGCAACTTGCACTGCATGCTCAATCTCCACTCATTTTGTTGCAGGTGTACTGATATCTCCTAGGATTGGAATGATGTCGGTAGGTTGAATTTGAGCATCTATAGCAAATGTGTAGGATTCATGTGAGACTGTACTAGATACAGGTGATATGGAGGAGTCAGGTTGTATAGGCACAGACACTTGTGTAGGAAAGTTGTCTTCTAAAGTAGTTGTAGTCTCTCTGAAAGGGAAGATGCGTTCTCTAAAAATGACATCTCTGCTCACAAATATAGTCTTAGTGTCTAAATCAAACAACCTATACCCTTTCTGAACCTCTGAGTAGCCTATGAAGACTGATTTTCTTGCCATTTTAGCAAACTTGTATCCTTTTTGGAAATTGTTAGCAAAGCATAAACATCCAAACACCTTCAAGTGATCAATAGTAGGTGGTTTGTTATACAACACCTCATAGGGGACTTTACTTGTAATAGAGATGTAGGCCATTTGTTGATCAGGGTAGACAACTGTTTTAATGCAATCTCCCCAGAACCTTCTAGGTAAACAACTCTGAAAGTTCAATGCTCTGTCTACTTCAAGTATGTGCTTATGTTTCCTTTCCACCATCCCATTTTATTGGGATGTGTAAGGACAACTACTTTGATGCACAATACCTAAAGAAGCTAACAATTCATTGCAACTAGAGTTAAAGAATTCTTTCCCATTGACAGACCTCAATACTTTCACATTCATACTAAATTGAGTCTTTATCATTATAAGAAAATCTTTTAACACTGTTACAACTTCAGATTTTGACTGCAATAAGCATAACCGGGTATATCTACTAAAGTCATCCACAATTGTAAGAAAATAATATTTTCTATTATGTGTAGGCATATCTACTAAAGTCATCCACAATTGTAAGAAAATAATATTTTCTATTATGTGTAGGCAACTTATGAAGACTCCAAACATCAAGATGGATAAGCTGAAAAATACAGTCAGTTTTACTACTACTAAGAGGGAACTTCAATCTACTTTGCTTAGCTAAAGGGCACACTTCACAATTATGTTGCATGTTGTCTACTACTTTATTCTTCAAGACATAAATGTGTTTCATTGTTATTGTTGATGGATGGCCTAATCTCATATGCCAAAGGTTGGATTCATCAGTGTCCTTGGTAACCATTGTTGTTGCAGGTCTGTCTCTCCACTTGAGCACATATAGTCCACTGTCCTCCTTACCAATCCCCATCACCTTCCCATTGTAAAGACCCTGCAATACACAAAAGTCAGGGAAGAATAGGACATACCATCTCAACTCCTTGGTCAACTTAGAGATTAACAACAAATTAAACTTAAAATCTGGAACATATAACACATCCTTTAGTTCATAGCTTCCTAGAATAGAAGCATTTCCTTTGTGTGTCACAGAGCACCTGCTACCTGTTGGCACCTGCACTTTATGATTCCTCTGTTGCTTAATGTTCTTTAAATTAGACAAAACCTCTTTATGACATGTAATATGATGAGATGCCCCTGTATTTATTATCCACTCACAAAAGGATGCATTAGACAGCAATGTAGTTATACCTGTCATAAGCGTATGACCATCATCTGCATGTGTTTTGTTCAGAAGATCCGATAGCTTTTTGTACTAACTTTCAGTGGAAAAATGTCCCTGTGGGTGGTTCTGAGAAGAACTTGTGGTCTCTTCTGATATCATGTTGGAATAAGTATGTTTCCTTGCCCCTACTTTTCTTCTTGCTTTTAATGTCAGGGGGATACTCTATGATTTTGTAACAATTTTCTTTAAGATGTCCTTTGTATCCACAATGCACATAAATTATCCCAACCTTCTTAGCTTTATATCCTTGATTATGTCCTGCCATCATAGTTAAGGGCTCTCTATTTACTTCAAGCACACTTAGCTCACGTTGGCTTTCCTCTTGAATAACCAAAGCGTAAGCCTGTTTACAGTCAGTACCGGCGTCTTAAGCAATATCTAACTTCTTACTTGACTATAACTTTCATTAAGACCAATAAGGAACTGCAACAAACGTAGATTTTTAAATTGCTCAATAAAAGGCCTAGTCTCTTCACAATCACAACTAGGTGTTGGAACTAACAAGTCAATTTCATCCCAAAGGTCGTTCATTTTTGTGATGTTACAGAATCAATACATTGCTTTAATGATCCAATTTGTATCCATAGAAGGTAAAAACGAGTGAGATTAGATTTATCAAACCTCTCCTTGAATTCACTCCACAATGTTTTTGCATTTGATGCATAAATGATGCTCGGCTGTAATTCTGCAGATACTGTGCGTCTTATCCATGAGAGAACAACCGCGTTACATCTTTTCCACCGATTTGCCTATTCTCCTTTGTAAGAGCTTTTTATGCTGGTTCCTTCTATGAACCCTAGCTTGTTCTTCACTAGAAGTACCATGCGTATCGATATACTCCACAAACCATAATTTTCAAGTCCGATTTGCTTTATATCATGCATTGCAACTCCAGGCATATCTGTAGATGCTAAAAACAGAGGATGATTCTGATCAATTTGAAGACTAGCCGTTTCTCCCATGGCTTATTGAATTCGAGCTTCTAACAATGTCCGATGTTCAGATCTTACATATTTTCGTCACAATTCCAAAAAACGCCCTTTGATACCACGATAGAATCTAGATTGCATGAACAATTGAAACCCTAGCTTGAAGGATCTAGAAGATACAGAGAGTAGAGAGGAAGAAGCAGAAAATGATTTTTCATTTTTCTTTTATAATGCACTGTTACAGTGAGTAACAGTATTTAAACAGCTTAACTAACACTCATGTGTCTCTCACATGTGCATGTATACATTGTCTAAAATACCACTCTCATTATAACTAACTCTACTCCTCTACTTCTCAATAATGACCATGAAGTGTAGAAACAAATAAAAGTTAGCACCTCGATCTTCCCTCAAGCTCCTTCCTCTATGCTTGAGTGATGAAGAGAGAGACTAAAAATCATCCTATTTGTAGTGACAAGTGTGTTGTCCCATATAGTGGGCTAATATATGTGTAGATCATGGTAGTAAGTGAGGTGAATAGTGAAGATCATGAATGCCTCTTGGTATATTTAATTTTGGTTTTTTAACGTTGTTATACAGCCCCAAAACATCTTACATTCTCCCACTTAATCAAATGATCAATGAAAATTATTATGGATTTCACAAAAATATAATGGCTACAACTTTAACTTTACTGATCGCTATATTTTCTAAATTCATCACTAATATGGATCATTGGCTCATTGCAATGTTATATCATGAAAGATATAAATCCTATGCATCACAATATGATTATTGCTCCAAAACAACAGAAGGATATGACCCACTTTAACTATCATGCTCAAATGAACTTTTTATGTCCAATTGAACAAACTTTTTGATGTTCATAATAAAGGTCCAACTTTACTATCAAAGCACAAGAATATATATATCTCTTTAATATTTTAAAGAGATAGGAAAATAACTTGCACTTTGGAACACTAAAGTGAATACAAGATGTCCGATACACTTGCTAACTTTTTTACAAACAACAAGATATTTCAATTTCGTGTGCTTTGGCTTGCTTGAGCACTTGTTGTTCTTTAAAAGAAGACAAGCTGCAAAAGTCGTCATAAGCCTTAAAATAAAATCTAAACTTCTAAGCCAAGATATAAAATTCTTGATCCAAAATGCTTGTGACGTACCTTCATAACATGCCACAATTCAGCTTCCATTAACTGTTGAAAAAGTTATAAACATATATATATATATATATATATATATATATATATATATATATATATATATATATATATATGTATGTATATATGTTGAAAACGGTCATATAATTTGTTTGGAACCCTTAAGATCAAAAGCTTGGCGGTACACTGGTTGAGCAGTCCGCTCATATGCCTCTGTCACCTTCAAATCCTGAATTCGCCTCTGAACACAAGCCATAAAATCCAAATCACGATAACCCATTACCTCAAGAGAATCACAATGGTGATAGGTGAACATATAATGTTTTGTACCTTGAAGATAACACATCACCTACTTTGCCATTTTCTAGTGATCCATATCAGGATTCCCTTATATCTTTCGAACATCCAACCAGAAAACTAAGATCAGAATGTTGCGCAAGTTTGAGCATACGTTAAACTCCCAATTACAGATGTATATGAGATATTTTTCATTTGGTTACGCTTAATTTTATCTTGGAGCTTTGGCTGAAATTTTATTTATCTCCTTTCACTTTGTGTAAGTAAACAATTTTGCATTAGAAAATTTATAAGAACTTTATCTATATAGGCCTTTTGAAATAAGATTTTCCACGATGAATTTCAATCAAACACATAAGAGGCTTCACTTATGTCTTCATTCCACAATTATCAGAAAGAAATTTTTTTAGTTTCATGTAATAGACCATGATCCTTACATGTAAGTAGTATGTCATCCACGTATAAAATTATGAATTTATATTTGCTCTCAGAGACTTTCAGATATATACATTCATCAAATTTACTATCTTTATATCTGAAGAACGTCACAGTATCGTGAAACTTAACATACCACTGAAAGGAAGTTTGTTTAAGTCCAAATTAGAATTCTTTAATGTACATACTAATTGCTCTTTTCCTTTCTCCTCAAAACCTTCAGGTTATTTTACGTAGATATTTCTTCTAGATTTCCATTCAAAAGGCTGTTTTCACATACATTTAATGTAACTCTACGATCAAAATATACAACTAAGACCAGAAGTCAGGCCTTATAGAAATAGAATCATTAACATAGGTATTTTCAAGAAGGAAAAGTAGAAGGAAAAAGCGAGAATTATATTTCCCTCGGGAAGAGCATTCAACAGCGAACCTCCAGGTCCTTTCTAAGAATATTTAGAATTCCATGAATGTAAGTTTCATTTTTGGGACCTCAGAATGGGGTTCGATAAATGCAACATCCTATGAGGACCATATATTCAAAAACCATAAGTTCAGCATAGACAATATAGTAATCAATCCTCAACCACAATATTGCTGAATAAGTCACAGAAATTAAAGATTGACCAGTTTAATCATCTGAATAATATTCCAGCATTTTTATCCTGATTATATCAATCTGTTGAGTACAAAATCTCTTTGTGTTGGAAAATTGTTATCGGGTCGGTTCCACCCATAATAGTACCAGTGGCGAAATCAGAATTTTTTTTCCAGGGCGTTAAGACTTAAAAAAAGTAAAAAATATTTTCCAACAAAGGGTGTTCAATATATGTTATAAACATCTAAAATCTAATATTTTACTTATATATGCCGTGTAATTTTTCGTAATATCTCAACAAAGGGTGGTCAATTGACCATCCTTAGCAAAAGGTGGCTTCGCCCATAAAGGGTTCTAATTAGCCTGTTAACCCATTAGCTAGTCCTCCTCCTAAAACCCTACTAGCCTATATAAGCACCACTTCAGGTGTTGAAAAGGAAGGTTTTTCATTAGACTAGAGACGGCTAGGGTTAGTTCTCTAAGCTGTGGAAACAGGGAGTCCGTCCGTCACGTGAGGATTCCAACGACCTGTAATTCGAGCTGTGGTTACAACATACGATCAGATCCCGGAAGGAGAAATCCGTAAGTCTCCAATACACGAATTAGTTCACTTTTTCAATGATTCGTCAAATATATCATCTTTACATCTTATGGATATGCATTAACCGAGGATCAAGAGGAAAATATGATTCCGTTAGTATAGCTACGGAGAAGAACAAATTCTTCAATGAAAGAACAGCGAATCATTGCTCCATGGAAATAGAAGTGAAAACCGTCACAAAGAAACAACCAATTCGGAACAAAGAGAATTTACAATTTGAAGCTACTACTTCTATTGCATCTTGTATAATCTATCTAAGGACTATAACTTATGAACATTTTCTCGTACACTTTCTTTTCACAACATTTTGTTTTACCGCAAAAGAAAATATGGGTCTGAAAGGCAAGTTGATTGCTTCAATAGAGGTGTGAAGTGTGGAGGACGGAAATATAACGACCGTAACACACATCTTACCACTTTCTCTATATGATTTACTTGCATCAACTTTTATAGAGTGTTTTGCCATTTTCATACAAAGTTATTTTATGATGTTTGTTAATTACCATAAAATATATCCCAAGCAAACCATTTTATATCGTAAGGAGAAACTAACTCGTTCGCTTGTCGGGAAATCATTTCCTTACCGCTATCTAAACTTTTAACGTCATTTTTCAATTTTTGCTTAAACGACATTATTTATCTTTTTTACTCAAATATTACAATAAACACTCTCCGATTTGTTGATATTATTAATAATCTTTGATATAAATGCTTTACGCAACATATCTTTCGCTGACCAATCGAACACCAGAAAAAATTCTTTAAAATATTTATGACGAATTGGACAGTTGAATAAGGAGTAACATCTCTTGCATTTTTTGATTTTAATGATTACATATGGAAAAGATAAGATTGTTAAGGAAGTCATTTGTCACGATTCAAAATCCATTTAGTCGTGATGTCACCTAACCCAACATGCTAGGTAGCCAAGTGATAGTCAACACAACTCAAATGAGAATAACAAAAATAAATGAGAAAAATAACTGAATTTCTATACAATCTCAATGATTGGTAGTACAAGTCATGAGCTTTTAAGACTTAGAATTTACAAAGGTAGTACGAAAATACATCATCTGCTCGAAATATACATAAACTGATTTGCAAATCTAAAGCTACCAAGGATAAGTGACAGCTATAATCGGAACGCAGGTACATCTTCAATGCCAACTCCCTCCATACACATCAACATCAACTTCAAGATCTACATACAAGGTGCAGAAGTGTAGTATGAGTACAATTAATCCCATGTACTCAATAAGTAACAAACCTAACCTTAGGTTGAAAGCAGTGACGAGCTTGAAAGAAGGTCAGTGTCCAACACAATAGCCAATAACAACTCATAATAATATAATGAGAATAGTAAAGGTAAATAACTGAAGAGATATATGCTCATCTCGTTCACATTTACTGGAAAGTAGGCATGCTTATCAAAAGAATTGTATTCCCAATTCATAACACCGAACAAGAATTTTTGTTTACCAATTAACATGAGGAAAGTACATCTCCATGCCTACATGTCAATATACATGCCAAGTCACCAATTATCATATATCGTCTAGCATGAGGAATATATATCTCTATGCCTACATGTCAAGCATACATGCTAAATTATCAGATGTCATATTATCGTTTAACATGAAGAAAATGCATCTATATTCCTACATGTCAAGTATGCATGTCAAAGGAATGATTTCACGGTGGTACCCCCAGGTGCTCTCACTCTCAATATACTCAAGTTGTCAGTCTCAAATGGCCACTACATCACACATACAATCACTCAGCAATGTATGGGTGCATGGCATTAATGTCCCTCACCAAAGCACGTATATGTATATCATTGTGCCTGTGCTCACTACTGGTATGTCAGACTCCGGAGGGGCGGATCCTGCCCACGCACTAATAAAAAGCTAATATAGCATGCTGCGGCGTGCAACCCGATCCATAATAATAATAAAGCCAATAAGACCTGTTGCAACGTGCAACCCGATCCAATTGGACAAGGATTTGACTTATCAGAAGGAGCCGGTGGCTATTCTAGCACGAGAGGTCCGAAAGTTGAGGTCTAAGAGTTACTAATTGAAACTTGTCTGCAAAATTTGATACAATTCGGAGTTGAATAGACATGACTCGGACGCTTAGATGTGATTCTAGTTGTTCTTGAGTTTACTTTGAAAATTTCATTCATTTTGGGGTTCGATTTGTAGATTTAGATGTTATTTTAGTTATTTTATCGCACAAACGAGTTCATATGATGTTATTACACTTGTGTGCATGTTTAGTCTGGAGCCCGAGGGGCTCGGGTGAGTTTCGAATTTGTTTTGGAATTGTTTTGGATGACTTAAACTAGCTGATGCACTGCTGCTTCTGGTGCTGGACTACAGATCTCCCATTTACGAGGTCTAGCTCGCAAATGCGAGCCTCGCTTTTGCGATCACCTCTTCGCATTTTCGAGCATGGGTTGGGGATTGGGTTTCTCGCATTTGTGAGAAAAGAGTCGCATTTGCGATGTGTCCGCATTTGCTACTCTGTCATCAAAATTGCGATGCTATGTAGAGTTTGGGCATCTTCGCATTTGCGGAGAATTTGGTCGCTTTTACGAAGGAGGGTAGTTCGCATTGCGATCATTTGTTGCAATTATGACATCTGGGCTTCTGATGCATAGTTCGCTTTTGCGACCTATGCTTTGCATTTGCGATGGTCGGAAATGCGAACAAGACATCGCAATTGCGACATCTGCAGCTAGCTAAAAGAGGGGAAAATCAGTACTTTGCTCATTTTACACCATTTCTCAACCCTAAACGTTCTAAAGACGACTTTTCAAGAGGATTTTCTCCCGAAAATTATTGGTAAGTAACTCTAATCTATTTTCTTTAGATTACCTATTACTTTTCATGAGATTTCAACATCAAATTTAGGATTTCCATAGTAGAAATTAGGGATTGGGGTAGAAGTTAGAGGTTTTTGTAAAATTGAGATTTAGACCTCGAATTGGGGTCGAATTTTGAAACAAATCACATACCCTGGCTCGAAGATGAATGGGTAATCGGGTTTCGGTCCGAACCTCCGGTTTTAACCAAGCAAACCCGGGATTGACTTTTGTTGACTTTTAAAAAAATGATCAAAAATGAACCTCTTTCATTAATGGATTGTTTCTAAAGCTTATTTTGAATCGTTTGATCGATAATTTGCTATATTTGTTTGGCTTGGAGGCTTGTTCGAAAGGCAAGGCCATGGTCGGTTGATTGCTTTGATTCACGGAGTGAGGTAAGTGTTGGGTCTAACCTTGACCTGAGGGAATAAGGAATTCTTGAACTATGTGGTATGTGAATTATGTGGAAAATGACGTATATGCGAGGTTAAGAGTGTGTATACGCCGTCAAGATAATTATTTCCATATTTTCATTTATTTCATGATATATATTGCTTCATGCCTTAATTGTTACATACCTGATTTGACTTCTATTTCATAATTGTAACTTGTCATTTAATTATTTCTTGTCTTAATTTGTCCGTTCCTTCCATGACTCTATGCTTATTTGCTACTTGCCCATGCTTGCTTTACTTGCATACCTTAATTATCACATGTTTTACTTTTCCTACTGTTGTGCAATATGTTTTGCGTTCTATAATGTGGTTTCACTTGTGTAAGTTGTTAGATACCGATGAATTGGTAAAGTTAAAACTTCGAATTGTTAGATATTCTTTGATTATTATATGGTTCTTTGTTGCCTTGTACATTTACCCTCCTGAAGTAGAAATTCTTGTAAATTTGGTTGTTGAATTGTTTATGTTGATGTTTGAAATTGTTTGGGAAGAGAATTGCACGCCGTAACGGAAATAAAGGTAATGAATTGAAATGATGGAATAAGGAGGGATTTTGATATTGACAGATGATGATATGGGGCGGGTTGCGCGCAACAACAGATTGTGTGTGTGGTACTTGTTTGTGATTGTTGAATTTGCCTCGGTATTGTGATATAAGACTATGAGACTTGTTATTCTGGGCTCTCTAGTAGTTGAATTTCGAGTTCATTTGCATGAGTTAACTGCCTCGTCACTACTTCATCGAAGTTAGGCTTGACACTTACAGAGTACATGGGGTCAGTTGTACCCATACTACACTCTGCACTTCTTGTGCAGATACCAGAGTTGGTCCTATCAACGCTAGTGAGATTGCCCAGATCTAACTACCTGTAGAGACTTGAGGTATAGTTGCACGATGTCCGCAGCCCTAAAGTCCTCTTCTATGTCATCATTGCTGTTTATTTTGATTCAAATAGTTATGTTTATTCAGACTATTATTTGTAGTACTCTAGACGCTCATGTATTCATGACTCCAGTTTCTAGGATTGTATTTGGATTATGTCGTTTAGTAGTTTATCACATTATTTCAGACTATTCGGATGTTATTGTTATCATTTGATTTAAATTGTTAAAACTGGTTAATAAATATATCTAACGGTGGCTTGCCTGGCAAGTGAAATATTACGTGCCATCACAATCGCGAGGGTGGGAATTCCGGGTCGTGACAGATTCAAAAACATCTCCAGCATAGTTTTTACCCTGCGCGATCACGGCCATGTCCTTCTAATTGCGCTGAACAAATTCCATCAACCCTTCCTAACTCTTCCCAGATAGCCTGTAGTATAATGGTCATAACATTTTTATTAAAACTCCAAATGACAAACGATTTACTTTTGTGAAAACTAGATATAAAGGGTTACAACTTTAATTTTTGGAGCACCTCAAAATTCATTATAGATTGCAGGATATAAGTTCCCGATTTCATCTTAGTGACAACAAAAATTAATTCTTCGCGAACGCGAAGCTTCCTCTGCGAACGCGATTCGCATGTCCAATTTTCCATTTTAATCTAAGCATTCACGACCCAGAGCTCTATGATCACGATGTACACCCCTATAGCCAAAAATCAACAGTTGAAAAGGGCCTAAAAATATTTCGAAACCACCTCGAAACTCAATCGAGCCCCTCGGGACTCCGTCCAAACATACTAACAAGTCCCAAAACATAACATGAACCTACTCGAGGCCTCAAATCACACATAATAATATCAAAACTATGAGTCACACCTCAAATCAAACTTAATGAACTTATGAATTTTCAACATCAAAAACCTGTATCGAACCATATCATATCAACTCGGAATGACCTTAAATTTTGTACAAAAGTACAAAATGATATAACAAGCCTCTTCCAACTGCTGGAACAACAATCCGAATCCGATATCATAAATGTCAACTCTATGTCAAACCAATGAACTTTCTAAACTTTTGAATTGCCAACTTTCGCCAATAGAGATCCTATATCCATAAGATTAAATCCAGGAGGTGAAAAAGGCCATTATATCCATCTGGTCCGGAGGAAGTATTGGGATCCATAGGTCCGGAGGAGGTGAAAAATGCCATTATTCATATGGATCCTAATAGTTCCTTCGGACCAGATGGATACAATGGTAGATTCTATCAAGTTTGTTGGAATATTATATCTTCAGACCTATACAATATGGTCAATTACTTTTTTGAAGGATATAGATTGACAAAATACTTCACTCACACTTGTTTGGTATTGATTCTTAAAGTGGATTCTCCTAATTTCTTCTCTCAATTAAGACCTATTAGTCTTAGTAACTTCCCTAATAAGATCATTTCAAAGATCTTAGCTAATAGGCTTGCTACTCTGCTTCCTAATTTAATCTCTGAAAACCAGTCTGGGTTTGTTAAAGGCAGACTTATCACTGAAAATATTTCGCTGACGCAAAAAATTGTGCAAGGGGTTAGGAAGAAAAATAGGTGAGATAGCATTGTCATTAAGTTAGATATGGCTAAAGTTTATGACAGATTATCATGCGCTTTTCTTATCTCCGTTTTAAGAAAGATTGGCTTCTCTGGTAACTTTGTGGATATGGTATATAGGCTTCTTGCCAATGTATGGTTTTCCATCATTATCAACGGGGAGAGACATGGTGTCTTTTATTCAACAAGGGGTATTAAACAAGGTGATCCTCTATAACCTAGTTTGTTCATTATTGCTGCAGATTCTCTCTCAAGAGCACTTAATCATTTATATGAGAAAGATTAGTTCATAGGTTTCTCTATGAATCCTAGAGGACCAAAGATCAACCATTTATGCTATGCACATGATATCGTGATATTCTCCTCCGGTAAAAAGAAATATATTCAGATGATTATGAAAAAAATAAATCAGTATGAAGAGGCTTCTGGCCAAAAAGTGAACATAGAGAAAAGTTGTTTTCTCACTGTTGCACATTCCTTTGTTACCAGAAGGGATATGATTTTAAGAGTGACAGGTTTAAACCATCAACACTTCCCGTTCAAATACCTTGGTTGTCCTATTTATGAAGGGAGAAAGAAGAATGCATACTTCTCTGAGATAGAAAAATCTGTTATTAACAAGCTGAATAGCTGACAAGGTAGTTTATTATCTATAGGAGGCAGAGTTATATTGATAAAGCATTGTCCTCCAATCTCAAGCTTTGCACACTCTTGCAGCAATATCACCTCCCAAAACTGTCTTGAAACAGTTAGAGAAAGTGTTTGTTAATTTTTTCTGGGGCAAATCTGATACCAAGAAGAAATATGATTGGAGCTCTTGGGCAAACTTATGTTATCCATATGAGGATGGAGGTGTAGGCCTCAAATCGATGGAGGATATTAGTAAGACCTTTAGCTCCAAAAGATGGTGGAGACTACGGACCGCTGACAATCTTTGGTCTAATCTTATGAAATCTAAATACTGTCAGAGAAGTCATCCAGTGGTTAAGACATGGGATAAGTCTTAATCTTGTACTTTGTGTGATTTAAAGAAGATTAAGAAGTAGGTTGAACCTCATATACTTTGGAATATTAATGAAGCTTCAATTGATTTTTGGTGAGAAAATTGGATAGGATCAGGTCCTATTGCTAATGCCACACACTTAAATAACAAGCCAAGGGTTATGAAGGTGAAGGTCTGACTTTTGGAAAGACAATGGAACACTCATATGATTGCTAACTTAGTCAATGCTAATATTTCCAGAGACATTGCAAATACAAGAATTGGAGATAGAAATAGTAAGGATCAACCTATTTGGAAAGCCACTACTAGTGGAATTTTCACTTGCTCATCTGCATTTGATCTGCTTAGACAAAGAAGACGCAAGCATGAATTATGGTTAAATGTGTGGAGTAGGAATACTCGTTTCAAGATCAATCTTTTGCTATGGAGAATCATTAAGAGGAAATTGCCTCTGGATGAAGTTATACAAAGATTTGGACAGAATATGGTGTCCAGATATCATTGTTGTGCCCAACCAAAAGATGAATCCATAGAACATGTTTTCATCAGTGGAGAAATTGCAACTCAGGTATGGAAAGTTTTTGCTATTCCTTTTGGTATTAACACTTCTGTTTTTTCTATCAGGTTAATGCTTAACAATTGGTGGAGCTATAAAGGGAAAGAGAAATTACAAAGAAGAACCACTATGATCCTTCCTAACCTTATTTGTTGGGAGCTCTGGAAAGATAGATGCAGCTACGTATATGGTAATAGAAGAACCAATAGAAACAGAATATGTCAATAAGTTTTGTACCTATTATAGAATGATCTTAAAAGATTGGATGAGACGGTGGATATTAGTTGGACTTGGGGAAAACTCTGAAAGGAAATGGAGATCATTACGCATGTTCTAAGTTGCAGGCCTGTCATATGGGACAAACCCCCTGACAACTGGTATTGAAGGTATTGTTAGAAATAGAAACGGACAACTTATTGTAGCCTATGCTCAAAATGTCCAATTCTGCACTAACAATAGTGTTGAGGTGCATGCCGCTTTATGTGGAATGAAACTCTCTAAAGATCTCAACTTTAGCAATATTATTCTTGAAATGGACTCTTTAATTGTAGTTAATATGATTAAAGGAGAGTACAAAGTTCCTTGGGAACTTATGGATAAGATGGAGATGTTGAAAGATATGTTACAACAACTTCAAGCACATGTAGTTCATTACTATAGAGAGGGAAATGCAGTCGCGAATGCATTATCTAAAATTGGAGCCGAATTTCAACATGAAAATGCTATGCTATACGGAACCATGAAAGACTTGCCAAGAGAAGCGAAAAGTCTATTTAGAATGGATATAATGCATCTCCCCACATTCAGGATTAGAAAAAAAAAAGAAAATGGTTACTAGGAGAAAACTAGGATCAGTTAATAGCATTACACCCCTATTGTTGGAAAACTATCATTGTATTAAATTGGGGTATCCAATTCTAAGACATGATTTGAGGAAGTTAGGCTTCATATCCCCATTCTCCATGTATTTATATTTTGGATTCTAATTTACAGGTAGGGGACTTGCCAAACCCCCCACACCAAGGGTAAGGTGATTTCTTCCGTTAAAAAAAAAAACTTGCCAATTAGCACCAAAACCTTCTAGAAACATCCAAATGCAAATTCGGGGATACGCTCAAGTCCAAAATTACCATCCGGGCCTAACATAACCATTAAAACTTTGATTCGGGGTCAAATACATAAAAGTCAAACTTGGTCAACTCTTCTGACTTAAAGCTTGTAAGATGAGAATAATTCTTTCAAATTAATCCTGAATCGCTTGAAAACCAAAACCGACGACCTCAAATCATATAACGGAATGCAAATGCTCAAAACGACCGGTCGGGTCGATACATTCTCCCCTATTTAAACATATGTTCATCCTCGAATATGCCAAGAGTCGCTACAAGGCCATCAAATCACTGTATAAACTCACAATGCACATACTGATGGGTGATCCCACGTCACCCCAATCCATATAAGCCTGTTATCATAACATAACTGAAGATTCTTCCTTTACACTTAGTCCATAAATCTTGGAACCCAATTTCTTGCATCCGGAATCCATTACAAGACCCGATTCTCACATCCATACACTGTATAAATCTAAACAAACTTTTATCAAAGCCATAACTATAACCCAAGATATAATCACATGATATATCATAAAAAATAGATACTCATAGCAATAACTTCCGACCACAATAGCTGCTCAATAACTAATCCAGTGCCGATAACAAACCTCATATCAAATAAAATTTTGTTCTAACTCTTGTGCCAATGATGAAAGAAACACGCAGAGACTCATAACCACCCATCAGATCAACAAGTCGTGGAGCTCTCTCGCCCAACCAAAACTATAGCCCAAATTCTAAGCTGACTTCCGATGTTATTCTTTCAAACATATCGTAATCGAATCTGATAACACTCACTCCAGGTCGAATGACCTCATCTCATCAAATACAAGCTGCTCTACTAACATGCCATACCAATACTACCTAGATCCACAAACCGTGCAAACTGTGCAATCTGTGCACCAATAAGAAACAACTCAAATGTACAGAAAAATGAAAAGTGAAACAAATGAGAGAATCGTCTCGCAAGCTCAACAGGTACCACCACAAGCGCAATTCTACAAACCCATCACACATGGTAGAACCAAGAAACACAAATATAACATGAAGGATCATATCCCAATATGACTTAGGCGCAGTGCGTGACCCAATCCAAACACCGGTCCACATGAAATACCTAGAGCCATAATGCTAAAAAATAACAAGTATAGACAAATCAACAACAAATGCCCGAAGTGTGTGACCATAACCATTTCAAAACGGATAGCACAATATACCTCAAACGAGAAAGACCATAATGAAGTCACAATCATCCATTCACACATCCAAGAACCATCTCGTTCGAATTTCGCCACAAGATCCAAACAGAAACGCATCTTATGAGCAAATACCATCAGTTGTCTAACTCTGGTCATATCTTTATAGTCTACAACTAAGGAATAGTCCCCATTTAAAACTCCCAGTCTCCAAATCACGAGAATACAAAAATCACCATATCCGATCCCAACTCCATCACTCTAATGACAAACAACCCCCCTCACATACAACATCTCACGAGAAATACTTCTATCATTGTTCCGTGCCACATAGAAAAATATGAACATTAGCAGTCGATCAATCAGGTGAGTACCGCAATACCAATGAAGCATCCGTAAATCAAAACACAAGACACGTTCTGAAATGCGCACTTTTCTTAGGTGATACTAGATAGTGCCAACATTATTCTAAATATCAAAAACCGTCCATATTGTCTGGAACTCATGACCTTCCCTTCGAAACTGAACCGCAACCTTATACATAAAATTCTTAATTCCACACGTCGCACCGCATCTATCATACCATCATATGAAAACACGATACACGCTCAATCAGCCGAAAACCTTTCACTTGATCCCATCCAGGAGAAAATCACAATGCGCAACAAACTCCCCATGCCTGTAGAAAATATCCATCTCAAGCTGTGACAGAAATCATTGAGAATTCTTTGAAACCAATTTGCACATAACCAAGCCATCAGAATTGAATCTCTCTAACTCAACCAAATCACACAGGCCGCCAAACCCAAGAGTATTGCCACAAAATACCGGTAAAGCCTCACAACATCATAAGTACCAAAAGAACTGATCATACCATTATCATACTGATCCAACCTATTACCAAGATGCTGTATTTCTTCGAGTTCCTTCCGAATTACCTTTAAGTTAACACTTTTCCTTGCCAGTAGACTATGGCCCTTAACCCAACGCTCACCATAAGAGATCCTAGCATGAAACCACATCACCCTAAAGCCCATAAGCCGTTGTATTCCCTCTTAAGCACCCAAAGTACCACAACCAAGATACCTACTCTGAGGAGACCTTTTGTGAATCTGAAGTTGTTTCCTTAACCTCTGTGATATTGAAATGTAAAGTTCATATTGATACAGAAATACTGCGAGTCCCGACACCATCCAATGCAAGTCTCAGATATTTTTGTCATTTACAAATCCTGAAATTTCTCAAATACCACATATGAATCTTGAAAGCATTAGAACCTCTTTGAGAATCATCGACCTTACTCTAATATCGAATGCACCGCCCAAACAAGCCGAACGACCTATGCTCCATTAGCACACCAACACCTAAAGAAGTAACCCCACCCTAATGCAACCGAGTGACTCCCTTCTCGTAGCACATCACATCCATCCCAAATAATAACTCGAATCATTCTAAGTTTTCACTATATCCATAGAGTGTAATACATCATGCATCTATAAATTTCCTTGCTCAAGTCACCCTTAAAATCTAACTCTTCAAGTCCTAACTGATCCATAAGTATTGCCTCAGACCAAACTAGTATAACACATAACCATGCAACCAAATAGTCGATAGCAGAATCCCCACTTGGCTTAAAGCCACATAAAAAAATATCTGATAACTTACAATACCCTGACTTAATTAATGCCATAATCTCGCACTGTAATTGAACTAAATCCTTCATAAGCTCATGTAACACAATTCATAAAATACCTCAAATCATCTAGTAAGCTCGCATTCATTCTCGTGACAACCAACTTAACTTCCTCATGAGATCCAAACTCAAATTGCAATACACACAACCCACTAGTAGAAAGAAACTCTCCACACAAACATCATAAGGATTACACATCCGTACACCACCCCGCGGGAGATAACCCAACTGCTTAGCCTCAAACTGGCATTTCACTATTCCCTACCATGGTCGCAACCACTGTGCAATCGCTAAATCTTCCCGAGTCTGAACTCGTCAACAAAACATAATAATACACTTCATTCCTCAAACGAACAACTGAAATATCCCTAACATACTCGTAAATCAGGATTGTACAACACATCAAGGTAGAAATCAAGAACCCAATAGTCCTTTTCACATCCCTGGCAAACTCTTGTCGTCACATCCAAGCCATATGAACACATCCCGCAGTCATATCATACTCATCATATAGACATCCAACCACTCACTAAGCCATCAATCCCACTCCTAGGGATACTACCAGACATATAAGTCCAAAAGCATATGCTTACATAACTGAAACTATCGAGCCCCAATTACGGTCTAAACCTGGTCTCAAGTCCTCCAGACTGGCCCACCACCAAAACACATCTCGCACCTCATCCATAGAATCACAAGCCATCAATACATAATTGATATCGAGAGCTCGCCTAACATACGTGGGAGTTGAAGTAATTCAAAGAGATGCGCTTCAAACTGAATCAACGTCGCACGATAAGGAAGAAAGATGGGAAGTTTATCCTAGATGCACTATAGCCTCTCGAAGATAGGTATGGGCGTCATCATACCAATCCGCAAGCCTCTACTAGATACTTGCTCGTGACTCATAGAACCTATTAACCTAGAGCTCTGATACCAACTTGTCATGATCTAAAATTTATCTAGTCGTGATGGCACCTAACCTAACCCGCTCGGTAAGCCAAGTAACATTTAACACAACTCAAATGAGAACAATAAAAATAAATGAGAAAAATAACTGAATTTCTATACAATCTCCCAAGGTTTGGTAGTACAAGTCATGAGCTTCTAAGACGTAGAACTTACAAAGCTAGTACGAAAAAAATACATCATTTGTTCGAAATATACATAAACAGATTTGCAAATCTAAAGCTACCAAGCACAAGGGGCAGCTATAACCGGAATGTAGGTATATCTTCAATGCCATCTCCCTTCGTACACAACAACATCAACTCCAAGATTTGCACGCAAGGTGCAGAAGTCTAGTATGAGCACAACCGATCCCATGTACTCAATAAGTAACAAACCTAATCTCAGGTTGAAAGCAGTGACGAGCTTGGAAGAAGGTTAGTGTCCAACACAATAGCCAATAATAACTCGTAATAATGTAATGAGAATAGTAAAGGTAAATAACTGAAGAGATATACGCTCAGCTCGTTCACAGTTACTCAAAAGTAGGCATGCTTTTCAAGTATAACAGCCAAGTCCAAATCTTACCACTGAAAACCAACTAAACATGAGTTTATCAAAAGAACTGTATTCCTTATTCACAACACCGGGCAAAAATTTTCGTTTACCAATTAACATGAGGAAAGTACATCTCTATGCCTACATGTCAATATACATGCCAAGTCACCAATTATCATATATCGTCTAGCATGAGGAATATATATCTCTATGGCTACATGTCAAATATACATGTCAATTCATCAAATGTCACATTACCATTTACCATGAGAAAAATGCATCTCTATGGCTGTCAAGTATGCATGTCAAATGAATGACTTTACGGTGGTATCCTCAGGTGCTCTCTCTCTGAATTTACTCAAGTTGTCAATCTCAAATGCCCATTGCATCACACACAATCACTTAGCACTGTAAGAGTGCCTGACATCAATGCCCCTCACCAAAGCACATGTATGTATATCATTGTGCCTGCGCTCACTACTGGTATGTCAGACTCCGAAAGGGTGGATCCTGCCCAAAAGCTAATCAAAAGCCAATATGGTCTGTTGTGGCATGCAACCTGGTCCACAATAATAATAAAACCAATAAGGCTTGGTGCGGCGTGCATCCCGATCCACAATAATAATAATAATAACAATAATAATAATAATAATAATAATAAGAATAATAGTAAAGCCAGTATGGCCTGCTGCGACATATAGCGCGATCCACAACAACACTCTCAACACGGCTCCAATGCCTACCTTAGTCATCAACCTCTCAAGTCTCAAGAGCTCACAATCTCATACCACTCAGTCCAACCGCTCCACATATGAGGAAAAAAACCAATGATAATATGCGATGCAACAATGAATGATAAACATAGGCTGAGATATGCTATGCAAATGAAGAACCATGATTGTGTGTATAATTATAGCAAAATCAGATAACTCAAAACAACAGAATAGCCTTATTAGGTCTCAATCAAATACGCACATAGCCGAAACATGATTTCTAACATGAACCACAACTCAAATAATCAAACCAGTAGGGGAAAACACAGGTATAATAGGATATGATAGCAGAACAAGTGTGGTACAAATCTAAAAGTCAACTTGAATCATGATTATCCTGGTGCACGCCCACACACCCGTCACCGAGCGTGTGCGTCACCTCAACACATCACAAATAACATGGTTTCCAGGGATAATTACACTCAATTTCAAGTTTAGAAATATTATTTAGCTCGAACAAGCCAAATCCAATACCGAGCAAGCCAAACAACACTCTTGAAATTCCATTCCGTGCAATTCAATCTTTAAACGGCTAGAAACTAGCCAAACGCAACTCAAAAATATCATATAATGCAGAAGGAAACCAACCCAAACGATAAAGGTCGAATATTTAATCAAATACTCAAAGTCAACTAAAAGGTCAACCCTAAACTCGCACCTCAGAACCCAACAAAACTTACAAATTCTGACAAACCATTCAACTACGAGTCCAACCATACTAATTTCACTCAAATCCGACTTCGAATCAATGTTCAAAACTCAATAATTCACTTTAGGAAAGTTTAGACAAAACCCCCGATTTCTTCTCTTCAAATACTCAATTTAGGTGTAATAATCCATGGAAACATAAAATATATAATCAAAACAAAGATAAATTACTTACCCTCAAGATTTGGGCATTTATCTCCTCCAAAACAGCCTTACTTTGCTCCAAGAACTCAAAAAGTGAAGAAAATGAACTCAGAAACCTGAAATTTCATGTTTTAATGCACTGCTAGAAGTCTTTCTTCGCGATTGCGGTTGCCAATCTCACGATCGGGATTCAAAAACATCTCCAACACAGTTTTACCCTTCGCGGTCGCGGTCATGTCCTCGCGATCGCGCTGAACAAATTCCATTAACCCTTCCCAACTCTTCCCGGCCATAACTTTTTGTTCAAAACTTCAAATAACAAACATTTTACTTTTTTGAAAACTAGACACAACGGACTATAACTTTAATTTTTGGATCACCTTAAAATTCCTTAAAGATTGCAAGATATAAGATCCCGAAGTCAGCTTAGTGACAGTAGAAATTTCTTCTTCGCGAACACGAAGCTTCCTCCGCGAACGCGCTACACAGATCTAATTTTCCATTTTACTCTTCGCGATTGCAGCCCAGAACTTCGCGATCGTGATGCATACCTATGTAGCCAAAAACCAGCATTTGAAAAAGGCCTAAACATGGTCCGAAGGCACCCTGAAACTCAATCGAGTCCTTCGGGACCCCATCTGAACATACTAACAAGTTCTAAAATATAACACGGACCTACTCGAGGCCTCAAATCACACATAATAACATCAAAACCATGAGTCACACCTTAAATCAAACTTAATGAACTTTTGATTTTTAACTTCCAAAACTCGTGTCGAACCATATCAAATCAACTCGAGATAACCTCAAATTTTGCACAAAAGTTCCAAATGATTTAACGAGCCTATTCCAACTCCCATAATAACAATCAGAATCCGATATCATAAAAGTCAACTCACAGTCAAACCTTCAAATTGCCAACTTTCGCCAAGTAGCGCCAAAACCTTCTAGAAACATAATTGCAAATCCAGGCATATGCCCAAGTCCAAAATCACCATCCGGACCTAACGAAACTATCAAAACTTTGATCTGGAGTATAATACATAAAAGTCAAACTTGGTCAACTCTTCTAACTTAAAGCTTCCAAGATGAGAACCATTCTTCCAAATCAATCTTGAATCACTTGAAAACCAAAACTGACGATACACACAAGTCATAATACATGACCTCGAACCATTGAACGGAATGCAACTGCTCAAAAAGGCTGGTCAGATCGTTACATCATTGAAGCCGTTGATCTTCAGAAGAATCAATTACTTGGAAAGTGATTGGAGGAGACCCATTAGAATTATACATTTCGTTCACTATTATAACATCATGTGAACACCAGTGGATTACATGTACAATTGCTTATGAGAAGAAAACTGAAGTCACCCCAGAGCCCCTCGGTTTCTTGGGTTTTTTCCTTGATTTGAGAAAAGATATAGAGGGTCGCCTTAAGAAATAGAAGATCATGATGCCTAATGGCTCTAGCAATATACATATACATATATTGTGTGTGTATGTGATAAATATTTGACGATATTGGCTAGTTCTAGCTTGTGTGTAAAATAAATAATGTTGTGTTTGAAGAATATAATATATATTATATATGCCACTCTCCTTCTATATATGGTCCAGATATGCAAGATATTATGGATTTGCAGTTTGAAATGTTGAAAAACCTAACATAAAATAATTTGTCAAGTTGTTACTAAAGAAAACAAAGCTTTTCTTCTTCTGAAATAAACACTCAAAAGCAAAACTATATCTGTAAAAGCAGAGACAAAATAGAGCTAATGAATTTACTTGAAAGTAGTTAATATTCAAGGTAGATAATAGTCTTTATATGAGCATCCAAGAAAATGTACATTGCATCATCATACTTGCCCACTAACACAACAAATCCACAACCTAAACTGAAATTAACTTCTATTAACTTCCACTGACCACTAAAATAATAGCGTCATTACATGCTAAGAACCAGGTAACTAACTAACAGGAAAAAACTAGACTAACAACTAAAGACTTAGCATTAAACAGAAAAACAAAAAGTTGGAGTTGGTCTTTTAACACTTCCCCTCAACTCCTGCTTCTTTATTTATATGACGTCGAGCTCACACTAGAAACTTCCAATATTACTGTTGCTCAAGATTTTTGTTAGCACATGCACATCTGTTACTTGATTTTTTGTTTTGACCTGCACTATTTTCACTTCTTCTTTAAGAACATTTTCTCGAAGAAAATGGTAATGTACCTCCACATGCTTAATCCTAGCGTGAAAGACTAGATTCTCATCCAAGCGTATCGCTCATTGGTTGTCACATTACAAAAGAATTACATACTCTATTGGCTGATGCCAATTCTTCAGTAACTGTATAAGCCAAGTGCTCTCTTGAGCTGCCATCGCCGCTGCTCCGTATTCCGCTTTTGTTGTTGACAACGACACAGTTGGTTGCCTCTTGCTACACCAAGATATTGCTTCAGCCCAAGAATAAACACATACCCAGTAGTCGATCGTCGGGTATCATGATCACCTGCATAATCAGCATCACAATAGCCAACTAACTTACAATTTCCAAATTTTTTGTATATAATGCCATAGCCAAGTGTACCCTTAACGTATCTCAAAATCCTTTAAATTGTTTCCAAATGAGGCTTCTTGGGTTTTTTTTATGTACGGACTCATCACACCAATATCGTAAGATATATCGGGTCTTGTTAGTATTAGGTAGAACAAACTATCCACTAGTTGTCGATACATTATTGCATCTTCCAGGTCTTTCCCTTCATGAGCACAGATCTTATCGTTTGGCTCCATCGGTGTTGAGATTGGTTCACAGATGAGCATTCTAAACTTTTTCAGCAAATCCCTTGAATACTTTTGCTGATGCAGATAATTTCTTCTTCAGTGCGATCAACCTCCAACCTAAAAAAGTGGTTGAGTTGTCCAAGTTCCATCATCTGGAAGTAAACTGACAAGTTTTCCTTTGTTTGCAGAATCTTTTCTACATAATCTCGTGTTAGAATAAGTTCATCCGCGTATATCACTACTAAAAAAACTGCAAAAAGCGTAGAGTATACCGCCCGAAATTGGTCGGAAAGTAATACAGACTGAAATCGGTCTGAAACAAAGTAAATTGGTCAAAAAAATCAAATAACAAATTGTAAATAAAATACCGACGACAATCGGTCGGAAAATGTGGTCCCACAAAAAAGAAAGTTTGCATTGTCGTCGGAAAATGTGGTCCCACAAAAAAGAAAGTTTGCTTTATCTGACACAGTTGAAATTTCCGATCGACTACGGTCGGAAAATGGTCAATCTTTGACCAAAGCCAGGTCACACTTGCATACTATCTGCAAAAGAAATGATTAATTAAAAGAATTATAGAATACCGACCGAAGTCGGTCAGAAATTTTAATTTATTTTTTCCCGCCCTGTGTTCATTATTTCTTTTATAATAAAAAATTATTTTTCATATAATTATAAAAATACCGATCGAAATCGGTTGGTATTAGTGGTCCAAATGATCAAACACTTATAGATTATTGTGACTTACAATCTACATATATATAACATCCTAAATTGTATATATATTTCTATACACACACACACACAATCACACACACACACACACACATATATATATATATATATATATTCTCCAATTGTCTGATTTGACCGAGTGTATGTTGTTGTTGCTACAACTTAAGTTTTAATATAACACTACATCTTATAGAACTATACATTTTATTTTTAAATAAGTTACTGACCGAAATCGATCGATATTAGTGGTCAAGATAGTCAAACACTTATAGATTAATTATTTTTACTTACAATCTACATATATATAACATCCTAAATTGTATATATATTTATACACACACACCTACATGCGCACACACACACATATACATATATATATATATTCTTAGATATATATGTATATATTCATTCTTCAATTGTGTGATTTGAACGAGTATATGTTGTTGCTGCTACAACTTAAGCTTTAATATAGCACTACATCTTAAACCAATAAATATTTATGTAACGACCCAAGCGGTCGTTTTGAATTATAGCGCGTCGTTCGGCAGTTTGAGGCCTTGAGTAGCTTCAGTTCATGTATTATGACTTGTACGCGTATTCGGAATTGAATTTCGGGAAGTTCGGAGTCGTTTCTGAAGGAAAATTCCAATAGGTTTGTATGATGATTTCGGACTTGGGCGTATGTTCGAGTTGAGTATCAGGTGGTCCGAGAGCATTTCAGTGCTTATTATGGAAAGTTGGCATTTTGAAACTTTAATAATTTCTTAAGTTTGGTTTGAAGTGGACATTGATGTTATCGATGTCCGTTTGATATTCCGAGCCTTGCAATAGGTATGTATTGTGGTTTATGACTTGTGCGTAAAATTTATCGTCATTTCGGGATGTTTAAGCATAATTCGGACGCGCTCAACGAAGTTTGAATGTTTGAAAGTTTAAAGAATATTTTGATCATCGATTCATAGATTTGATGTTGTTTGGTGTGATTTGAGGCCTCGAGCAGGTTCGTGTTATATTTTGGGACTGGTTGGTGTAATTAGACGGGGTGCCGGGGGCCTCAGCTGTGTTTCAGGTAATTTCTCCATATTTTGCTCTTGCTGTTGCTGGTTCTGGTATTGTTCATCGTGAACGCGTAGTGGTTATCCCGTTCGCGAAGAAGGATTTTTGGGTGCAAAGATTTTGTGCTTCCCGTTCGTGACTGTTGTCACGCGTTCGTGATGGGGTGGGGGGAAAGGCTTTGCGTTCACGATTAGTTGTTCGCGTTCGCGATGAAAGAGCTGGTCTAGTGGTTGCTTTGGTCTTCGCGTTCGCGAGCCCCGTCTCGCGTTCGCGTAGAGCAACCTGGTAAAGCACCGTGTTCGCGAGGCCAACCTCACATTCGCGAAGAAGAGTTTTTTGTCCTGTGTTTGTTGAGCTTCGCGAAGGCAGTGCCTGTTGATACCCAATTTTGCCATCGTATTTTTTCAAATAGCATATATATATATATATATTTTAAAATGTCATTTTTCATCATTATTTAATTTACAAAAGTAATACAAGCATTTTCAATAATTCTTTCATAATTTTTAAAGCTTTAAAATTAGTTTTCTCGCATTTATATTACTTGATTATTTATTAATTATCCTTTCAAATTATATTTGTGATAACTTAATTTTCCAAATTTATTATTTACACCCACATGTATGTTTATAGCATTTTACTTCATTTCATAAAATTATATTTGCCTTTTTGAGCCACTTACGCAATTTTGCATTTATCATTTTATTTCAGGATCAAATAGAGTTTTACATATTTTATAATCTTCAATTATTATTTTATATTATTAAGATTCATAAACAGTATTTTATATTTATTTATTTAGTTATTTAATTAAATTATTTTCCCCAAAGTTTCTTTTATTTAAAATCTGGCCCAAAAACTAGGCTAAGTTTCGGACCAAAAGTTGGCCCAATACCCTCACAGCCCAAACCCGATGTCCCTTTTACCCAACTGGGTCGGACCCCTTCAAATAACCTGCCCCACTCTCCCTTTGATTTCGGTCGTTGCTCTCAAATGATCAACGACCCATAATAAACCTAGCCATTTCCTTATATCCCCATAAACCAAACCCTAGACCCCATTTATCATTTCCGCCACCTTCAAACTCCCCCCCTCATCTCTTAGACCTTAACCCTAGCGACCAAAACTGTCTCACCTTTTCTCTGCATATTGCCTTCGAACCAGAGATTTTCTTGCCTTTTCTAAATGTCTACAACTCTGATATGGTAATACTGAGTATCGTTCAATATGTAGGAGGTGTACCTCGTGTAAATAGGGTCAAAATGGGTTCGACCTTGAAGATATTATGGGATTCCGGCTAGATACCTCAAAGAACACGGAGTATCTCTCCGATTTGGGCATATTTCCATCGAATCCGACTTAATTAGGGTTTGCCTTACTTATTTCCCTAATTCTGATTTGAAATTAGGTTGCATGTGGTCCTTTCCTTATTCTGTATGATTGATTTCCTTTTCCTTATTTTGTATGATTTATTTTCCTTCCCTTATTCCGTATGATTAATTTTCTTTCCTTATTCTGTATGATTAGTCTTCTTTCCATGTTCGTTCTTTCAATTCCTAGTATTATATAAACCTCTCCCCAATTTGCCCTTCAGAACGGATGCTAATCGGTAAAGAACTATTGTTGTCTCTCTCATTATTTCTTGTCTTGTACTATTCGAAGACTCAATCTTTTGGCAGGCTGAAAGCCAAGGCCACCATACTCTGTTAACCTTCCTCCAGTGCAGGAATTGCTCGGGGTCCGTGTTAGGCCCTTGTGAACTCTGAAGTACTAGAGGTTTGGGGTTCTTCATCACTCTCCTGCAATTGCTGATATTCCTGAGACTCTGAGTTTCTCGTTCTTTATTCGTTTGTTTGCCACTGGTTAGTGTCCTGTACCCTCGTAATTCTACTCCTCTCTGTTTGTGCTTATGTTATTTACATCAATGTTGTTTGAATTTCTCTGAGTTGTTATGAACTTATGTTGTTTTTCTTGTTATAGGGAGACTAATTCCTACCGATTCTCCTAGTTTTATGTTTAGTCCCCTATTTGACCAATCATGTCACCCTAGCAAAAAAATGCAAGTGCAACTATATCTTGTGTGAGCCTTGTCAATATGTTTCATGATTTTGTATTTATGTGCTAGTGAGAACTGTTGTTAGCGGGCATCAGGACTGTTTAATTTATTGTATATGTGGCTCGTTAATTTATCTTGGGTAGAGTGGTCAATCTGTAATTGTATGACCTAATATGAATTCATGTATGGCCTTGGGCTGTGCAAATGGGCTCGTTCTCTTGTTTGAGATGCACTTGGATCTGGGCCTGCTATTCGTATGAAAGTGAGCTTATTGAAGGCCCAAACAGTACTGGAATATTTTCCTTTTTGGGCCCGCTCTACAGTTTTCCGTGTGTAATATTTATATTTATGTTCATTAACTGGGCTTGTAATAATTTATAAATAAATAATTGGGGAATTAGTGAAATTGGGGAAAAGGGTACATTCTAATGCTTGCATAAAGGGAAGAAAACATGCCTATAGGGTCTATGTGGTCTATTTTCTATTTTTGTTTAACATGTCTTATATACTATTTATTTTTATGTGTTGTACACCAATAGAAAGCATGCCTATAGGAATCATGCACACACTTCACTCCATCTCTCAAAATGTGCACACTTGTCTCCATGTCCATTATTCAACGCTCCTAGATAACATGCCTATAGGATATAATAATGCAATATTTTTACTTACCTAGATACCATGACTATAATGTCCTGACTAATTAATCAACTACTTCGTGCTGTTTACGTTACTTCACTTAGATAGCATGTCTATAGGAATAAAGTTTTATAAAACCAGTTCTATTGTCAATCATTAGAAATCCCGCCTATAGGATGTGGTTATTCATCTTAGACAGAACATTTATAAAATCAATGTCGCAAACTCTGAGTTTTCCAATGGCCTTACTACCTCTTTATCAGAATCAATTAGAAATTACGCTTATAGGACTTGCGATGTTTTAATATGCCTGAACACTGTTTATATAATACTGGAAATCAGAATCACATAGAGATCCTGCCTATAGGACTTAACGATTAATAACGTGCACTGCCTAATCTGAAAACCTGTGACTAATCACGTGCTTTTGTGTTTTATGTGTGGAGGTTAACTTGAGCTATTTGCTGCTATTATGTGCAGTCTTACTTATTTTGAATGTCGCTTAGTTTTATCATTTTTGAGCTACCTAAGTAAAGTCTAGAACCACCCAAATAGTTGGTCCAAAGCCTCCTGGACCATAGGCATGGGACGGGTAGTGCACGAGGTTATCCTTTAGGCTAAAAAAACTTAGGACTCCCCCTCCCCCCCTTTTCTTTATATACTTGGCATTTACATTTAGTCATTTAACATAGACCAATGCATTTGTATCCTTGTAATCATTTAGGATTTGTACTGATTCCCAATGTGTTATGATAAGACTCTTCGACTTCTATAATTTTCTTTTATTTATTTTTCTCACCTAGTCTAATTACATAATCTATATAGTTTAAAGTTCAGCCGGGACCTACAGTTGTGGACCTCGAAGGGTGCCTAACACCTTCTCTTTGAGGTAAATTGAGCCCTTACCCTATCTTTGGTGATACAAACTAGTCAAACAAAGTCATTTGCAAATAGGTGCCCTAACGTACATTAAAAATTGTTAGGTGGTGATTCTTCTCTTTTAATACCTCATTTAAAAGAGTTGTCACACGTCGAATCCCGTTTTTGCGAGAAAATGGGGTGCGACAGTGCCGCGTTCGCGAAAAAGACCGTCTGGGCAGTGTCTCTTTTTAATTCGGGAGTCGTCTCACTTTTCTCTCATTTTCACTTGGGTGGCCAAATTTGGGGAGCAATTTTGAGGAGGTTTCCATGAAGCAACAAAAGGTAAGTGATTTTCCACTTGTTGTAAGCTAAATTGATGAATTTCATAAGGATTTAACATGAACAATTATGAAAATTGTGGGATTCTAAGAGAAAACCTAGAATCTGGTATTTTTGGATTTTTACTTCGAAATTGGACATGGAATTTGGAATAAATTATATATTTGAGTTAGTGGTGTTATTGGTAATGTTTAACTTCAAACATTTTCGTAATCCGGGTACGTGGGCACGAGGGTTGAATTTATTGCCTTTTCGGTGCGGAGTTGGGAATCATTATAAATTATTAAATTTTAAGCATCGGGGTATATTTTGATTGATTTACACGTTGTTTGACTAGTTTCGGGATATTTGGCTTTGAGTTGAGGTGTTAGAGAGGCATTGGAGTCGGTTATGGAACTTTGGAGCGAGGTAAGTCTCCTGTCTAACTTTGTGAGGGGAAACTACCCCTAGGTGATAATTATTATTATGTGTAACTAGTTGTGGGTGCTACGTACGCACAAGGTGACGAGAGTCTGTACGTAGCTAAAGCATGTTTATGTCCGGATAGACTTAGGACTTTATCATGTAATATTTGAATTGTCTAGACTCATTTTTGCTAGCCTAATTAATTGAAATGTTAATTGAAATAGATTTGGAAACATATAAATATATTCGGACGAGCTTTATCACCTTGAGTTGTTGCCAAGATAATTGATAAATGTAAAGGGTACATTTATTATTATGCCCATGTACTGTATTGTAAGCACGTATCTCGTAATTCGATAATTTCTTTTATTTCTTGTGAAGTGGGCCGAACACCTCGACAATATAATAGATACATCTATGGTTCATGCCGCTCAACCCTCGGTAGTGTACACATTATTCTGGATCAGGCCGAACGACCTCGGCATAATCGTGCGTTATATCGCTGGTAGTTCGAACATTCACGAGATTATCCTTCCAATGATGCTCGACATCTTACATAGTACTTCTTATTCGTTTGTTACTGGTACTTGATACATCTAAGCTGATGAGGTAGAATACAAGGCTAAGAAATTCAAACTTTAAAAGAAATATTTGGAAGATTAGGTAACTTACATATTTACCCTATTATGGTTGTATGCTTCACATCTACTTATTGTTTTATTATATTGCTTTGTTGGACCTCTAGTAAGTGTTGATGTCGACACCTCATCACTACTTCTCCGGGGTCAGGCTAAATACTTACTGGGTACGCGTTGATTTACGTACTCATGTTGCAATTCTGGACTAAATGTGTAGGATCTGGCAGGATCATTTGGTGATCAGATCAATTTGGCACATGGGCGCAGTTGTTGAGGAGACTTTATGTGAGCTGTATTCCAGGTCACGCATCACAGTCCACAGAGTCTCCATCGCACTATTTATTTTATCTTGTCTTATTTACATTCTGGACAGATGTACTATTATTATTGTATTCCTTAGTAAATGCTCATGCACTTGTGACACCAGATTTTGGGTTGTTCTAAAAGTTGTTTGTGATTTAGATTAGGATTTACACCGTTTTATTATCTATTATGTTATAATTGTAAGTTTTCATGATTTTAATGCGTTGATTTCTTTATCTAATAAAATTCACGATTTCGAAAATAATAAAGTTCATAATGAAGTTGGTAGATCACCGTGCCTAACGGTGATGTTGGGCGCCATCATGGCCTATAGTGAGTTTTGGGTTGTGACAGCTTAGTATCAGAGCATTTGGTTCACTTAGGTCTTACGAGTCACGAGCAAGTCTAGTGGAGTCTTGCGGATCGGTACAAAGACGTATGTACTTTTCTTTGAGATGCTATGAGGCTATTAGGAACACTTCCCTTCTTGATTCCTCTTCGTGTGATTTGATTCCATTGAAGCTTATGCCTTCATTTCCTCCCTACTCAATCTCATGCGACGTGGAGCGCTTGTTATTAATTGGGCATCGAGGAGTTGTAGTGGTCTTTGAGACATGGTGTAGGATGTTTCTCCCTACGTATTTGGGTAGGCTATTATCGTCACCTTGCATAAGAGTGTACTGTCATTTCAACCTAGTATCTGTATTTCTTATGGTTTTGAGGCTATGCATAGATTATTATGATATTCATGCGTTGTTATCGCACGATGTTGGTGTAATGGTAGGGTGCTTGTATATGTGTCGAGGCAGTGAATGACTCAAAAGGATGGTTACTCAGTGCATGGTTTTGAGGTTCGGCATTTAATTAAAGCGGAGAGCCTGATTTTGCAGTTATTGATACTATAGCATATGAGTTGTCCGTGCAGTACGTGAGTTATCCATGTGGGTCTAGATATTAATACTATAGCATGTGAGTTGTCCATACAGCACGTGAGTTATCCGTGCAGCACGTGAGTTGTCTGTGTGGATCCAGATATGTGATATGGTGTCGTCGTCCTTGTTTGAATGCATTAAGGTTTTCCAATGTTATGGTCTTCTTTGATGTGCTTTCGGGACAGGGTGTTATGAAATGGTGGCTGAGAAGCAGTTGTTAGAGATGGCAGTGTGTAGCAGTTTCAGAATCGAATCAGTATTTCTAATAACTAATGGCTCGAGATAGATGATCTTCGAGGAGGCTTAGAGTTGGTAACAATTTATTAGTTCAGGTGCTACAGAGATGGATATTGGTTTGAGACAACATTTGGGCTGCGAAGGAGGAGGAAGGACATTATGGGAGGTGTCTCGCGATGGTTGAATTGCTAGCAGGTCAAGTATGAAAAGCAGAGGTCAAGAAGTTGCATAAAGGAGATGGTTTAACCGAAGTGAGAGTGTCGGAGCAACATATGAATTCTGTGGTAGGATAACTACATGCCTTGAGAATCACATTACAGAAACTGATTTGGTCTACGGATTTTATTTAGGATGGTGGCTACTGTACTGAGGGAGATGGAATATGGCAAAGAGGAGTTGCTGGAAATGACGAGGTGTGAAATGTGACTTCGAGTTTGTAATGTATTGTCAGACTTTCAGTTGATGTCAATGGGGAATGAACAGACTTGTACATCTGGTGGGCGAGCATGGGCTCAGTAGGGTTTACTGATTTCGTGGTAGTTGTACCCCGTGCAGCATCGTTGGGAGATGTTGGTATGTAATTACATAGGTGGGCTATCTCCTATGAGCAAGTTGGCGATTGCGTGATTTTGATGAAGTTTCTACGAAGAGTTCTACTTACTATCTAGCGGGAGGTCGAACAGTCAATTGTGGCTGAAAATTCGGGATGTTTTATGGAAAGTTTAATAGGAGGTATCAAGAAGCTGGCGGGTTAATAGTGTGAGATCATGGTGATTGAGAAGAAGGAATGTTTTTGGGTTCTATATTTATGTGATTATAGCTTAAAGCTAAGTGGGGGAGCCCACCGTCTACGATTGTATCACGTGGTTGTCTTCTTGTGCAACTTCTAGTTATCAGTGCATTAGTGGATTAATTATGATTAATAAAAGAAAACATCAAGGGTAATTCGAGCTAAGAACTTTGATGATTGTATGCTATATTTTGCCTTATCGATTCATGTGTAGGTTTTGGGAAGTCTAAGAGTTTATGCTTCTGGTAGATATGTTGTACAACAAAAAATAATTGATCCAGTTGCTTCTTTTGGATTGTTCATGTGCTGACAACGGATTAGAGTTTAGCATATATTCAGGACCAAGTTAGAGTGGGTGACTCTCAATAGTGGTTCTAATGGGTTTGTTATGGTAATGAAGATCGGGATTTTTCACCAGAGTGTGAAGAACAACTGGGGAATTTTCTATGTTATCATCGGGTCTGCGTGGCAGTATTGGAAAAATGGGAGAAACAATTTTGGATTCGCGAAAGGTCTTTAAGAATGGGTGTACCAGTTGGAGATGCTATTGTGCGCATGTGGAAGGTATGAGATGGTTCATGGGTATTGAGACGATGTGGTCTCGTGAAGTGGGCCACTCGGGAGAAGTTGTTGAGTTTTGTTATGATTCTTGAATGGAACTACTATTATTTCTAAGGCAAGTCAAGAGTGAAGTGGAATAAGTTGGTTCAGTTAGTAATGGTTGAATTAGCATGATTGTGGGAATGACCAGTTCCTTCGGCGTGCAAAGTTATACAAGTGGTTTGTGGTTGTACGTGCGGGCTAGACAACCACCGTAACCTGATTGGTTTGGGAGGTATTTGATTCAAATGGCCTTGTTGTGTAAATGGATTCGGAAGAGTCATGGCGGTTTAGATCACGACTTGAGGTTTGTATTTTCTGCAGCTTGGGAATTCAGATGCGTGTTGAATTGGTTCTTATGAAATGAGCTAAATCGAAGGTTTCTAGCCAATGAAGTGTTCATTCTACTAGTAGTTCAGGGGTTGTGATGTATTCTTGTATTCTCGCGTAGCGGCATGATAAGTGTAGTGAGCGGCATGAGAATTTGAAAGTTGAGGATCAAGGTTACGGTTCGGTGTTAAGAAGAATGCCACGAGCTCGCATGAGCAGGAAAGAATTCAGATGTTCACAGTAAGTTGGCATTTTCTTTAGTGTCACCTGAGAACGGCGTTCTGTGTGTAAGAGGCTTTGTGTATTGATTTGCAGATTCTTGATTTTCTTTACAAAATTAGTACGGTTGGTGGTATGGATGTGCGAACATTGCTACCTAGTGCGGAAGGTCGTGGGATAGTATCCCACGGGGAGATTTGTATAAGTGTTACATGTTAGTCACTTAATTATTAAGGATTGAAACTAAGTATGGAGATTCTAGTACTATCGGTAATGTGAGAGTTTATTCCTGGAAGGCGCTCTATTCCTTGGTTGTGAACTGTGGGAGTTTGGTCCTAAGTGGACGACTGCTCGTGTGTGTCATGAATGGGGCCATTGTGGATCTTTGGAAGGTTATTGGCCTAGTATGGTATGATCAGAATCGGTTTGAGGTCCGTTGGTGGGACTAATGTGAATATATGCTCTACGTCAGGTCAACTGTATTCTTTCGTCATACCATTGCTTACAGAGGAGTCGTCAGGCATTGGATGTTATTCCTGTCGTCAGCTATTCCATGTAATACTCTATTGTGCTAGGTGGGTTGTGAGGCGACTTGATTATTCAAACATGTGTTGTGATTCCGTGTAGTTTGTGGTGTTACATGAGCAGGATGGCTCTCGGGATGCAGGTCATTTTTGGAACCTTAGTCGTGCTTGAGTTTTGTAATGTATGGCACTATCCGTCTCCCCAGGGATTTGTATTATGCACTTGGCATACTTGTGGTCGATATTCGGGTATTTTGGAGTTATAAGCATTATGGCTTGATGGGTATTTCCTTACTTATTGTTATGTGTGGATCGGGTGGCACGCCGCCACGGGTATGTTGTTTGGATTGGGTGTCACGCCGCAACGGTATCATCTGTGTATCGGGTTGCACACCGCAATGGTGAGATATTGAGTACAGTTCCCTATATCTACTGCTGTGTATTTTGTTTCTCCTTCTCTGAGAAAGGTTTATAGCATCTGTTCGAACATTTTATTCGTTACGCAGGTTGGGTAGTTCTTTTCCATAGTTAGTTTTCCTTATATTTCACATTCGATTTTGTATCTTGTTAGCGCATTGATGATGTCATATGAGGTTTTTGGCAGTGTTTAAGATGGCTTATTGCCTAAGTGTAACGACCCGACCGGTAGTTTTTAGTATTTATGTTCCTTTAAACTATTCGAAGTCTTGAATTGCTTCGTATGATGTATTATGATGTGTGTGAATCGTCGGATCCGGTTTTCAGGTGCTTCGGGATTAGTTCGGATGAATGAAATTCATACTGAAAGCTAAAATGAAAAGGGTTGACAGGAGTTTTACTTTTGTGAAAACGACTCGAGAATGGAGTTTTGATGGTTCCAATAGCACCGTATGGTGATTTCGGACTTAGGAGTATATCTGGATATTTATTTTGACGTCTGTAGTTTAATTTGGCTGGAAATGACGAAAGTAAGAAATTGAAGGTTTGGAAGTTTGCTCGGAAGTTGAATTTTATTATATCGAACCCGGATTGTGATTCCGGAAATTTCAGTAGCTTCGTTATGTCATTTTTGATTTGTGTTAAAAATTTGAAGTCATTACGGATTTATGACTTGGAAGTTGGAAGATTCAAAGTTCATTAAGTTCGATTTTAATGTTATTAGGTGTGATTTGAGGCCTCAAGTAGGTCCGTGTTATGTTACAGGACTTGTTGGTATTTTCGGACAGGGTCCCGAGCGGCTCGGGTGTGTTTCGGGGTGATTTTTAGCACATTGATGATATCCTGGAGCAGTTGAAGTGCAGAGGGCACATTTCTGTAGTGCGGATGTGCGACTGCAAACCCCAAAAGTGCCTAGGCAGTGGAAAATGTGCGGACCTCAGTTGAAAATGTGCGGACCGCATAAATCCTCCTGCGGCCGCAAAAAGGGTAATATGCATGTTCGATGGTCTGACTTCAGAAGCTTATATCTTTTAATCTACAAGGAATTTGGAGATGATTCAAATACAACAGTTGTAACCCTCTAAGTCTAGTTTTTGGAAAGGTAAACAAATAATCAGTTGGACATTTGTAGAGAAAGTTATGGTCAATTTACTTAAGCCTTGTAGTGCAGAGGCTGCTGAAGTGCGTCCGCACAATTTGGATTGCGGCCGCAACATTTGGATTGCGGTCGTAGAACCCGGAATGTGCGGACCACCCAAAAATTGTGTGGTCAGCACATTGGGAGATTAGATTGGTAATATAAACAAGGGTCTCATCTCATTTTTTATTTTTGGACTTTGGGAGCTCGATTTGTGGCGAGTTTTCGTGGATTTTTCAAGAAATTGATAGAGGTAAGTGATTCTAACTCAAATTTGCTTAATATACATGAATATATCGCTGTTTTCATCATTTAATTAGTAGAAATTTCATAAAGCAAATTTTTGGGATTTGAATGTCGATTCGGAGTCGGATTTGAGTGAAACTAGTATGGTTGGACTCGTAATTAAATGGATTGTCAGATTTTGTGGGTTTTGTCGGATTTCGAGATGTGGGCCCCACTTCCGACCTTTCGAGTTAAGTTGAGAATTTTTTTAAATTGTTAAATTGTAAGCATTGGAGTATTTTGATTAAGCATTGGAGTATATTAACAACAAGGTAAGGGTAAGGTCTGCGTACACACTACCCTCCCCAGACCCCACAGTGTGGGATAAGATTGGGTATGTTGTTGTTGTTGTTGTTGTTTGACTAGATTCGAATCGTTTGGCTTGGAATTGAGGAGATATGAAGGCGTTCAAAGGTTGATACGCGTGGAATGGAATTTCTAGAATATTGTTTTAGCTTGATCGACATTTGATTTGGCTTGTTCGTGGTAAGTTACATCTCTAATCTTGGATATGAGGGTATAAACCCTGATTATATGTGTTTTGTGAATTGTTTGGAGGTGACGCACATGCTAGGTGACGGGCGTGTGGGCGTGCACCGTAGAAATTGAGGCTCAGTTGATTCCGTAGAGATGTATAGTCAATTAACTTGTATTTTTCCATGTATTTTTATGTGTTGGAGAAACTGAGCTGTGACTCATGTTAGAAATCATGCTTAGGCAAATGTTGGTATTATTGGGACCCACTAAGGTCATTTCTGCTGTCAAATTATATGTTTAAATTGTAATTTCGTACTCAGTCATATTCATTCATTGCATATCATATCTCAGTCTCTGTTGTTATTTATTGATACATCATATCATCATTTTGGGCTAGTTTCATGACATTGTGAGCCCGAGAGACTAGAGAGATTGATGACTGAGTGAGGCCGAGGGCCTGATTTTGAGGTTATTAATACTATAGCATGTGAGTTGTCCGTGCATCATGTGAGTTGTCCGTGCGGATCCAGATATTGATACTATAGTACGTGATTTGTCCGTGCAACACGTGAGTTGTCCCTGCGGATCTAGATTTTGATACTTTAGCACATGAGTTATCTATGCAACACGTGAGTTATCCTTGCCGATCCATATATTGATACTATAGCATGTGAGTTGTCCGTGTAGCACCTGAGTTGTCCGTGCGGATCTAGATATTGATACTATAGCACGTGGTTTGTCTGTGCAACACGTGAGTTGTCTGTACGGATCCAGATATTGAATCTATAGCACGTGAGTTGTCCATCCAGCACGTGATTTGTCAGTGCGGATCCAGATATATGATGTGGTATCGTCGTCCTTGTTTGAACGCATTAAGGTCCGCCGATGTTATGGTCTTTTTTTATGTGCCTTCATGGCAGGGTGTGGTGAAATGGTGCCTGAGAAGCAGTTTTCGGAGATGGCGGTGTGTAGCGGTTTCAAAATCGAATCGGTATTTCTAATAACTGATTGATCGAGAAATATGTTGTTCGAGGAGGCTTAGAATTGGTAGCAATTTATCTGTTCAGGTGCTACAGAGATGGATTTTGATTTGACACAGCATTTGGGCTGCGACGGAGGAGGAAAGACATTATGGGAGGTGTCTCGTGGTGGTTGAATTGCTTGCAGGTCAAGTATGAAAAGAAGAGGTCGAGAAGTTTCTTAAAGGATATGGTTTAACCGAAGTGGGAATGGCGTAGCAGCATATGAATTATGTGGTAGGATAGCCACATGTCTTGAGAAAGTTTAGGGTGAGTAGAGGAATCGTGACAGAAGGTGATTTTATGTATGGATTTTATTTGAGATGGTGGCTACTGTACCAAGGGAGATGGAATTTGGCAAAGAGGAGTTGCTGCAAAAGATGAGGTGTGAAACATGACTTCGTGTTTGGAATGTATCATCAGACTTTTAGTTGATGTCAATGAGGAATGAACAGACTTGTACAGTTGGTGGGCAATCATGGGCTCAGGAGGGTTTACTGATTTCGTGGTAGTTGTACCCTGTGCAGTGTTGTTGGGAGATGTCAGTATGGAATTCCACAGGTGGGCTATCTCCTATGAGAAGGTTGGCGATTGTGTGATTTTGATGAAGTTTCTACAAAGAGTTCTACTTATTATCCAGCGGGAGGTCGAATAGTCAATTATGGCTGATAATTCGGGATGTTTTATGAAAAGTTTAACATGAGGTTTCAAGAAGTTGGGAGATCATGGTGATTGAGAAGGAGGAATCTTTGTGGGTTCTAGATTTATATGATTGTAGCTTAAAGCTAAGCGGGGGATCCCACCATCTATGATTGGATCGCGTGGTTGTCTGCTTGTGCAACTTCTGGTTATCAGTGCATTAGTGGATTAATTATGACTAAGAAAAGCAAACATCAAGGGTAATTCGCCTTATAGATCCATGTGCAGGTTTTGGGAAGACTCAGAGTTTATGCTTCTGGTAGATGTGATGTACAACAAAAAATAATTCATCTAGTTGCTTCTTTGGGAGTGTTCATGTGATGGCAACAAATTAGAGTGTGGCTTATATTTGGGACCAAGTCAGAGTGGGTGACTCTCAACAATGGTTCTAATGAGTTCGTTATGTTGATGGAGATCAGAATTTTCTATGTTATCATCGGGTCTGCGAGGCAGTATTTGATAAATAGGAGAAATAGTTTCGGATTCGTGAAAGGTCTTTTAGAATGGGTGTTCCAGTTGGAGATGCTATTGTACGCATGTGGAAGGTATGATGTAACGACCCAACCGGTCGTTTTGAGAATTTACACTTCACTCGGTAGTTTTCGGGCATGAGTAGCTCCGTATGATGTATTATGACCTATGTGAATCGTCGGTTTTGGTTTTCAGGTTATTCGAAATTGATTTGGATGAAAGATTCCCAGCTAGAAGCTTTAAATTTGAAAGGGTTGACCAAGTTTGACTTTTTAGTATTTGACCCCAGATTGTATTTCTGATGGTTCTGTTAGCTCCGTTGGGTGATTTTGGACTTAGGAGCGCGTCCGAATTGTGATTAGGAGGTCCGTGGTGGAATTTGGCTCGAAGTGGCGAAAGTTGAAATTTTGGAAAGTTTGACTGGGAGTGGACTTTTTGATATCGGGGTCGGATTTTGATTCCGGAAGTTGGAGCATGTCCGTAATGTCGAATGTGTCTTGTGTGCAAAATTTGAGGTCAATCGGACGCGATTTGATAGGTTTTGGCATCGTTTGTTGAATTCGGAAATTTCTAAGTTCATTAGGATTGAATCCGTGTCTAATTCGTGTTTTTGTTGTTGTTGAAGGTGATTTGAAGGTTCGACTAAGTTCGTATGATGTTATGGGACGCATTGGTATGTTTGGTTAAGGTCCCGAGGGCCTCGGGTGAGTTTTAGGTGGTTAACGGATCATCGTTAGCTTTGGTGAGATAGCTGATCTGCTGTATTTTGGTTATGGTTTCCTCCTACGCGTTCGCGAGAGGGGCCTCGCGTTCGCGAAGAGTGTTTATGAGATGGTGAATTGTTTTTCTATGCATTTGCGAAGGCGAGGACGTGAAGGGTAGGGAAGTGTGTGCATCGCGAACACGTGAGTGGCGTCGCGTTCGCGAAGAGGAGTAAGGCTGTTAGGGACCCCAGGTCCTTGGTCTACGCGTTCGTGAGATGAGGGTCGCGTTCGTGAAGGTTTGGGCTGGTAAGGCATCGCGTTCGCAAAGAAGTTGTCGCGTTCGCAAAGAGTAAAGCAGAGAGGCAGTCTGAGTTGGTCTAGGCGAACGCGAGAGGACGGTCGCGTTCGCGAAAAAGAAATCTGGGCAGGCAGTGTTAAATTCAAAAATCGAGGGTTTGAGCTTATTTTTCATATTTTGATCTAGACATCAAGGATTTGGGCGATTCTTAAAGGGATTTTCGCGAAGATGATTGGGGTAAGTGTTTCTCACGTGGTTTTGGTTAAATTCCATGATTATATCTTGATTTTTATCATCTAAATTGTGATTTGGAGTGAAAAATTGGGAAAACGTGGAAGAGTTCTTGAGATGGAATTTTGAGGTTTGAAGGGGATTTTGTTGTCGGATCTTGGTAAATTTGGTATGAATAGACTCGTGAATGAATGGGTTATCGGATATTGGGAGTTTTGTTGGGTTCCGAGTTGGGGGCCTGCGTGTGAGTTTTTGCTGGATTTTGGAATTGATTTAGGATTCGATATTTATCAATTGGAAATTGTTTCCTTGGTCTTTATTTGATGTATTTGAGTTGCTTTTGGCTAGTTTTGAGCCATGCGGAGGTCGCTATGCGTGTAATGGCATTCTTGGAACATCGCTTGGCTTGCTCGGTATTGGAATTGGCTTGTTCGAGGTAAGTAACTCTTCTAAACATAGTGTTGAGGGTATGAAACCCCAATTTTCGTGTTGTGTGATTGGTATTGAGGTGACGCACATGCTAGGTGATGGGCGTGTGAGGGTGCACCCTGTGAATTGTGACTCTATTTTTTCCATGTCACTGTATAGTGGCCCTATCTTGTTGATATCTGTGTTTTCACCATGTGATAAAGTAATTGAGCTGTCAATCATGCTAGATACCATGTTTAGGCTTTATGCAGATATTTTTAGGACCCATAGTGGTCGTTACTTGCTGTCATCTCACTGATTTCATTGATATTTCATACTCAGTCATATTCATGCATTCATATCATATCTCAGTCTCAGTTGTTATTTATTGATACATCAAATCATTGTTCCGGGTTAGCTTTCATGACATTGTGAGCCCGTGGGTGAGACTTGAGAGATTGATGACTGAGTGAGGCCGAGAGCCTGATTATGAGTGACAGTTATGGGATCGGGATGCACGCAGCAGTGGTTATATTGATGATTATGGTAGCGCTTGGGCTTTTGGAGCCCCTCCGGAGTCTGTAACACACCCCGAGTGAGCGCGGATGATATTATTGTGGGATGGATTTCCCTGGACATGGATTTATCCAAAGTATTTGATACTTGGAGATGGATTTCTTCACAGGGCTGGATTGCCCTTTTTCCTCGGTACTGGTTGACTTACAATCAGTGTTGTATATGTTCCAGGATGGATTTCCCCGGGCCGTATGGGCCATATACAGTACCGAGTGGTTGAGCATGATGAGTGGAAGGTGTGAGGCAGTGAGATTGAGTACTATGAGAGTGTGAGTACATGATTCATCTCTAAGATACATGGCATTGGCATGTACACATGACATACATGCATAGAGATGCATTTCTCCTCATGTTGTACGGTATCGCGTCATTCATGATTTTTACACACATTGATATGTGGGCATAGAGGCATTTTTCATTTGCTACCTGGAAAGAAAAAAAATGAAACATCTAATTTATTGTGGAGAGGATGTTTTTGGAAAAATTTACAGTTTTCAAACTATCTCATATTTTTACGACGATTTCGGTAAAGGATTTAAGTTTTCACTGATATTTTTGAAAAGTGGAACAATTTTCAGAAAACTGTGAAAAGGCTGAGCATTTTTATCTCTGAGTTATTTTCTTATTTATATGCTCTACGTTGTTATGAACTGCTACTGGTTATTAGTGTTGGACCCGACCTATGTTCCAGCTTGTCACTGCTTTCAACCTAAAGTTAGGTTTGTTATTTACTCAGTACATGGGGTCGGTTGTACTGATACTGACCTTCTGCACATTGCGTGCAGATGTTAGGTGTTGTTGTTGCTGTGCTCGATGGTTGCTGGATTTGAAGATGTACCCGCGTTCCTATTGTAGCTGCCTCTTGTTCATTGTAGCCTTCTATTTATAAAAACTCTATTTATGTACGTTTAAAAAACAAGATGTATTTACTTCATATCAGCTTTGTAAATTCTATTCTTAGAAGGTCATGATTTGTACTACCAGTCCTTCGGGAATGTATAAGATTTAGATAATTCTTTTGTTTAATTGTCTTATTAATATTAGTGGAATTGGATGGTTATGAATTGGCTTACCTAGCGGGTTGGGTTAGGTGCTATCACGACTAGTGGATTTTGGGTCGTGACATATAAGATGGTTCATGGGTATTGAGACGATGTGGTCTCGTGAAGTGGGCTACTCGGGAGGAGTGTTGTAGAGTTTCGTTATGATTCTTGAATGGAACTACTATTATTTCTAATGCAAGTCAAGAGTGAATTGGAAGAAGTTGGTTCAGTTAGTAATGGTTGAATCAGCATGATTATGGAAATGACCAGTTCCTTTGGCATGTGAAGTTATACAAGTGGTTTGTGGTTGTATGTGCAGGCTAGACATCCACCATAACTTGATTGGTTTGGGAGGTATTTGATTCAGATGGCCTTGCGATGTAAATGGATTATGGAAGAGTCATGGCAGTTTAGATCACGACTTGAGGTTTGTATTTTCTGCGGCTTGGGAATTCGGTTGCGTATTGCATTGGTTCTTTTGAAATGAGCTAAGTGAAAGGTTTCTAGCCAATAAAGTGTTTATTCTGCTGGTAGTTCAGGGGCTGTGATGAATTGTTCTTTTCTCGCGTAGCGGCATGATAGGTGCAGTGAGCGGCATGAGAATTTGAAAGCTGAGGATCAAGGTTGCGGTTCGATGTTGACAAGAATTCCACGAGCTCGGATGAGCAGAAAAGAATTCAGATGTTCAGAGTAAGTTGGCATTTTCTTTAGTGTCACCTGAGAACGGCGTTCTGTGTAAGAGGCTTTGTGTATTGATTTGCAGATTCTTGATTTTCTTTAC